>NC_056739.1:1617993814-1618003814 GCF_019279795.1 Protopterus annectens | reverse complement strand
TCATGTCATCCCTGGCAGGCAGATACTGGATCCCTTCTGAATGACACCAGAAGCTTATCCAATTACTGAAGTCAATCATTTTGTCCTTGTACTGTGGTATCATTCTGGGCGATGGCAGGATGCTACTCAGGGCTAGGGGCATTACCTGCCTGGGCTACATGGTCCGAGAGCTCTTCCATGTCTCTCTTCATGTAATTCAGGGAGATATGTCTCAAGTCATTCACTCCAGCATGGACAATGACAGAGTCCTATTTGTACCTGTTGTGGAGTGACTTGAGTGCATGCGTTATGTGGCGGATCTTGGCACCCAACAGGCAACTAACTGTAGTTTTCTCCTTATTCAGCCTGGTGAGTGGGACATCAGTTTGCTTGACTATAGAGTCATTTATGACTAAAGTGTTGGGTACATCGTCTTGCCTTAGGGGCTGCTGTTGGGTGGCACACTGGTATTGTGAGCTATGTGACGCTTTGGTTGTGGAAGATATGCTATGTCAAATACCAGAAAGTAGTAACACAATATTTTGCAGGTCGAAATCAAACCAAAACGGCAAGCAGAACCAAGTACTGTCAGGAAATAAAGGAAGTAATAGTCGAAAATGGCAAGCAGAACCAAGTACTGGCAGGAAATAAAGGAAGTAATAGTCCAAATCATGTTTCCTTTGTATACTGTACCTTTTAGTTAAGTTTGACCAGCTACTATACAGACAGGGACTAAAGGTGGTTGTGTATGACTTTAAATCTCATGGCTGTTCAAACAGGACGATGAACTTGAGCTTCGCCATCTTCAAAAGTACCATAAGCCAAATCTCACAGCACTTGCTTGTAAGCCATAGGACACCTCTATGACCCAGGAAACCCATGTATTATTGGAAACACTCACCATCCGACCCAACAGCATGGGGCAAGATAAAAGCAGTCTTAAACTAAACAAATAGATCTGAAGACAAATAAAATGTACCAAACCCAAATCTGAGGTACACTTGTCCTACTAGTCCGAGGACAACCACAAATTCTTGAGCTATGTCCACAACCTCAAATGACCCAGTGCCACAAATGCTAATACAGGTAAATAACTGGCATCTGAGCCATGGACTAACAATAAATGGCAAGAAATACATAACCATATCCCCCAGGAAGTCATCCAGCCCTTGGAACTGTCATATTGACACCACATCCTTAGGAGTTGGCTCAGTAGTGAGGGACTTGGCACACAGGCATTAATCTAGCCTTTGGCCATCACATGTCTGCACTAGTGAGGAAATCATTCTGTGTTTTGCAACGCACAAAGGTAAGGCATGTAGGCCCAAGGAAGTCAATGTTCCACTGTATTCAGCATTCTTCAGACCTGCTGAGTACAATGCCCCCTTTAGTACATAACTAACCAGGCATATCCAACAAGTGGAACATCCACAGAGGTTCCTCAGTAAAAAAGATGAAACATTGCTAGAGAGAGCCCCTACAGCACAGTACCCATCTCTGGAATTCAGTGTGTTTACTTGGCAAAGTATGTTTGTGTAAGTAAACTTGACAAAACAGAAAAAATTTAAATAGATCCTTGTTGCAGTAGCAAAAAGCTGTTATGGAATGTTATCCTGCAAAGGATATTGGACATATGAACAGTGTACAAAAGCTTTTGGGTGCCTCATACACCGTACACCAGCTGAAGAACAGCATGGAATAGATATAATGCACAGGGCCCAAAATTCAGAGCTTTCTTGTCTTTATAAAGGAGGGCTGCAACCAAAAGATATGTCATAACATATGTCAACAGGAATCGGCTTATGTCACGCCAGAAATAAAGGGACAAGGTAACTATGACCCCACCAAGGAAAGCAGTAAACAGCCAGGAAAAACAAAATAGGGAATGGAGAGAGATAATAATGCCACAGTGATCTATTCAAACATTACTCTTATGGAAAGTTTACTTGCAGTTCCACTCTCCATCATTATATCACTGTTGTAGTAGCAAACAATTATAAAAGATTATTGCCAAATGTTAGAAACGGTGGAGGATTAAAACAAAAGCCCAGAAGACCTTAAGAGAATAGGGTTAGCTAATCTTATTGTGACATTGGAAAATAAGTCAGTTTGGTAGTGTTTAGCTGAAGTGTGCAATGAGGACCAAGCTGCCACCTCTAGAATCAACCCCTTTCCAAAAGGTCCCAGAAGTAGCCCCATCTCCAGTGGGTGTGTCCTGACATTCAGTGAGAATAGCAGCACTGAATGCACTGAGATAACTATCTAGATATGGTATGGAAACTGATTGCCCTTTTCCCTTACCTTCAAAAGAAATAAAGAGCCAGTCTGATCACCAAAGGCAGTCCTGGACCAGGAAAAGGAATCCAGTACATAATGCTTTGTAAAAATATGTAGAAGAATCATGTAGTCAGTCACCTCTGAAATGGTTCTAAGTTCCACCCCTTTCAAATATGCAAAAGAAAGCAAAGCTCTATTACAATGTGCCTTAATCCTGCCTGGAAACATTTTATTATGGGAGGAATAAGAAGCAAATATATAGTAAGGAACTGCAATTGTCTGAACAGACACAGCCATTGTCCATTCCCATAGTTGGAATTCCACAGCTGTCCAGCTTTCCTAAAGGACTTGCTACAAAAAACTGAAACCTGGTTTCCTTGAAGAAAAAACATTTGTAAACTTTTTAGTGTTCACAAAATAAAAATAACATTTAAAAACTAGCATGCTTAACTGACAGCCCTATCAGAATGTCAATCAAGTTGGAACCGTACACAATAAGATACAGTCACAAACACTAAAACAATGATCCAAAGCACTCAAATTGGAAAACTAAACACCAGAGCCCTCCACATAACAGTGACCACATACAACTCAAAAGTCCTACATACCAGATGCTTTAGCCTTTTAGTATTCTCAGTTAATGGCAGAAACAGTCTCAGAGGTCAAACATCACTGAAGCACATCGAGGACCATTTGCAGTTCCAGATGGTACAAAAGATTGGGACCATGGAATGCAACAAAACAGAGGTCCCAGCAGCAACATTTAACAGCAGCCTGTCTTCCAGTTGCATAAATCTTAAGGACTTCACTTTTTAGAATGTTTTACTGACTGTTTACTAAAGCATATGGCTCAGAAAGTTCCTCGCTTGTAGAAGTCTGCAGCATGTCTTTCGGTTACTCTGCACTTACACCTAGTCCTGGTGCCCTTACTCATAGTCTATTCTTTTTTTTATTTATATTTTCAGAAGATCAGTGATTTAAAGGCACATTTCTAAAAAAAAAAAAAAAAATGCAGACTCATTTACAAGGCGAGAGAAATAATGAAGCGCATACTCTTCTAGAACACTATTTTTTATTTTACTCCAAGAACCATAAGCCAACAAACAAAGTCATTTTCTTTTCGCAGACGTTATGCTAATTTATTACCCACATTTGTCAGGTTCCTGTCTTTGTAAAAGCATATGGTTTGTGTAGACCAGGGGTGCAGCCAGAGAAAGTACAGTTGTGTACACTTACCATAAATGTAGATGTTCGAGTTTATTCACTGTTGCAATCATCACTTTTGGGTTATCTGCTTGCAGTAGCCCTCAGTCGGCCTGATTAACAAAGTCTTGGGTCTTGTGTCAGTTGCTGTCCCTTCTTCCATGACGTCAGGTCGTCAGGGGTATAAAACATGTAACAGACGCCATTACATCAGTTTGTCTTGCCTCAGATGTCAGGTGCCCCCTTAATGGGAAGCAATTAAATCTAAATATACAAGGTAAAACCTCCAAAAAACGGCAAATATACCAAAAAGCTTTTGAAGATATCAAAAGGAAAGTAGAGGTATATCCAAAAAAAGAAGGGGGCTGGAGGGAGGGTAACCAGGACTGCAACAGTGAATACACTCTAACATCTACATTTATGGTAAGTATACACAAATGTACAATGTTCTTTGTGTTTCACTGTTGCAGTCATCACTTTTGGGTAGATTCCCAAAGCTAAGGATGGGAGCAGGAATTTAAATAGAATTAGGACCAGCTAAAAGGCCCTGCAAGACTGCAGTGGCAAAGCCAGCTCTGGATTTAGAGAAAATTGGCAGATGGTAATGCTTGGTGAAAGTATGTACAGAACTCCGGGTAGTGGCTTCTAGGATGTCCCTGGTAGGGAGGCCTCTGAGAGAGGCTGTAGAGGTAGATGCAGCCCTGGTAGGATAGGTTTTCCATGGTGTTTGTAGCAGAAATGAATGCAATGGCCTATCTATTTGGAAATGGTTTGCTTTGAAATAGCCTTCCCCTCTGCCCCTGCAGCAAATGCCACCAGCAGTTGATCAGATTTCCTTTGAGGTATAGCTCTGTCCAAGTAGAATCTAAGCCGTCTGTGCACATCTAAGGAATGCAGAATCCGGTCCCCTTTGTTTTGTGGATTAGGAAAGAAGGATGGCAAATGTATAGACTAAGGGCCACACTGGATACCATCTTGGACATGAAAGAGGGATTGGTCATGAGGGATACCCTGTCTTCATGAAAGATGATGAAAGGCTCCACTGCCATGAGGGCCTGTAATTCAGATCCCCTTTTTGCTGAAGTGATTGCTAAAAGTAAAGCTGTTTTCCAAGAAAGGAATTTTAAGTCGGCAGTTGCAGCTGGCTCAAAAGGAGGAAGGGTGAGCTTTTCCAATACAAAGTTGAGGTCCCAGGCTGGAGTTGGAGCTCTCCTGGGTGGTCGTAGATTTTTGGCCCCTCTGAGGAACTGCTTAAGTAGTGGATGAAAGAAGAGGGGTGGATCTGTGTTTATAATGAGTTGAGATGGCTGAGGCGTGCATTTTGATAGAGGAGAAAGACAGGCCCTTATGAAGTATCTCAGTTAGGTATTGTAAAATCTGAGGTAAATTGGGCACTGTTGTGCTCATCCCTTGAGCTTGGTTTCAGGCACATAATCTTTTCCATTTTTCAGCGTAAGACTTATTGGTACTAGGCCTCCGAGGGATGGTAAAGGAGAAATTATGTAATTGGCCAAACTGCTAGATTCAGTGTTTGAAGATGAGAGTGCAGAATTTGGTTCTCCTGCTGAGACCATAGAGTAGGAGTCTGAGGCAGATTCCATGGGGCCCACAGTGACACTGCGCAAGGGGGGGTACCAGTGTTGGCATGGCCAGTCTGGTGCAATCAAAATCGTCCTTGGTTTGATCTTTAGTAGTGCTTTGGAGAGCAGAGGGGGAAAGGCATAAACTGTTTTTTCCAGCTGAAGAACAGAGCATCCACTTTCCAAGCTTGTTTGTGGGGAGTTCTTGTGCAGAATTTGTCCAACTGATAGTTTTGGGGGGAGGCAAACGGGTCTGTATCTGGGCTCCCCCATTTGCTTGTCAACATGTTGAAAATCCTTGGTTTTAGTTTCCACTCGTGTGGGTCCATGAGGTTTCTGCTTAGTCTGCCAGTGTATTTAGTTTTCCTGGCAGGAATTGAGCTTGTAAATGTACTTGATAGCTCAGGGCTGTGTTTCACAATGCCATGGGTAATCTGCAGAGGGGTTAAGAATGTGTACCCCCCCATGCTTATGTACCACATAACAGTGGTGTTGTCCATCTTAATCAGTAATTGTCCTGGAAGAATGTGGTCCTTGAAGGCTGTCAGAGCATTCTGCACAGCTAACCTTTCTTTTTGATATGCAAGTGCATTTGACTTGGGTTCCATTTGCCCTGAATGCAGTTCCCTGAAAGGTTGCCCCCCCCCCCTTCATGCATAGTCCAATGCGTCTGTTAAGGTTTGGGCGGCAGGGATAGTGTAAATGGTAGTCCCCTGTTTTGGTGACAGGCCTCTGCCCACCAAAGGAACTCTAGGCGTAGGCAAGGCATGATGGGAATCATTGCTTCTAGATCCTGTGAATGTTAACACCATAGGCTTTTGAGATATCATTGCAGTTTCCTCATATGCAGCCTTGCATATGGAATTAGAAGAATGCAGGAGGCCATGAACCCCCAAGGCTTGCAATATTTGCCTTGCAGATAGCTGGGTTTTTGTGACCACTTGTTTGAAGTAGGTTGTGAAATGAATCCGTTTCTCTGGCGTGAGGAAAGCCATCTGGGAAGTTGTATTCAAGCTTGCTCCCAGGATTTTTTTTTTTTTTTTTTATGGTGTACCCCAGACAAGTCAGTATCTGTCGAACAAAGGCCAGTTGATTCAAAAGTATGCCCTCGCTTTCTGCCTGAACTAAACAATTGTCCAGATATGGGTATATTTGAATATTTCTTTGCCTGCAGAATGCAGTGACTGGAGCTAGGCACTTTGTGAATACCCTGGGCACAGTAGATAAGCCAAAGGGCAGTGCAGAGAACTGATAGTGCATGTAGCCTGCTTTGAAGCATAAGTATCTTCTGCAAGACTCCCTGATAGGGATGTGCAGGTATGCTTCTTTTAAAACTAGTGTTGCCAACCATACATCTTTGCCTAGCATAGGAAGCAGCTGGTGAAGAGTCAGCATCTTGAATTTTGGAATCGCCAGAAAGGTATTTGGAGTAGAAAGGTCCAGGATAGGACACCATGTATTGCCTTTTCTGGGTACCAGGAAAAGTCTCAAATAGAATCCTTGTCCCTTTTCCTCTTCTGGTACCAACTGAATAGCCCCTATGCTTAGAGTACTTGCTTTTGGGCCTCTGCCCACTGATTTAGGGGTAGATCTGGCCACCTGCTTGGTGTTGCTAAGGTGTAGAAGTGAAATCTGTATCCTTGGGATACTATATTTAAAACCCATCTGTCCTGTTTAATGAGTTCCCAGTTTTTGGCCTGCAGACCAATCTTTCCGCCTAAAGGAGCATTCAGTTGGGAAGTGCTTGGAAGTTTTAGAAGCAAGTCACTGAGACTGTTTTCCATAGGGGGGAGTCTTACTACTCTCTGATTTGGGTGTGGAAACCCCCCACTGCTTGGTCTTGTGTGTCCCCTAGGGCTGAAACCTGGGGTATTTTGCTATGTCTGGGTTTGGCTTGAGAAAACCTTGAAGAGGCTGGAAAGGACCTATTCTTAGAGGGCCAGTGCCTACTAAATCTAGGAGGCTGCACTTGTAAGAAATTTTTAACAGTTTGCATAGATTTAGCTTTATCTTCCATCTTTTTAAGAACTTCCTCAGCCTTGTTGCCGAACAGGCAGTCCTGATTTTAAGGGAGCATCCAGCAATTTAGATTTAACATGATCAGGTAAAGATTGCTCCTTAAGGCAAGCATGCCTTCTGAGCACAGAACCAGTAACAGCAGCCCTGTAAAAGGCCTCTAAAGAATCAAATCCACATTGCAAAGTATGTTTTCCAACCTGTTC
Source organism: Protopterus annectens (assembly GCF_019279795.1). Classification (NCBI taxonomy): domain Eukaryota; kingdom Metazoa; phylum Chordata; order Ceratodontiformes; family Protopteridae; genus Protopterus; species Protopterus annectens. Next base: position 1,617,996,553 of record NC_056739.1, on the reverse strand, counting down.
AGAAGAATGCATTAAATCCTGTAATTCTTTATTTCCCGCGCAATTTTCTGTTTAAGCAATCCAATAACATGTTCTTGATACTTCTACATATGAAACTGGCAGTTTAAAGCCCTAATGGCCAATGCTGTTGAAGTGTAAACCTTCATACCCCCTATATCCAGCACTCTGGAGTCTCTATCAGCAGTAGAAGCCTTAATGCCCTTGGGTCCCCATGAAATAGTCTTTGGATCCGCAGTAGGATTTTTAAAAAGGAACTTGAGAATCAGGAACCCTGTAAAATCTGTCATGTTTTCTGGGAGCAGGAGGCAAAGAATCGGGGGCCAAACTAGATTCTGAAAAAGCATCATCAACAATGTCTAGTACAAGAGGAATAGCTAAAGGCCTATGCTGAGGCAGGAGTAAGAAATCCCTAAGCCTCTTTTGAATCAGAATAATCCTGGCTTTCCCAGTGGAAATGTTTCCTTAGAGTACGTAAGGTTTCACCAAAAGAAAATTCCTCTGAAGGGGAAGCAGAGGGAATAGAGTCCCCTACATCAGAATCCTCATAAATAGATAAGGACAAATCTTGATCATCAGTGCTGTCCGGCCTAAGCACATGTGGCAGTGAGTACAATTATCCCCTTGGAAGAAAAGTATCCACCTTTCCAAGTCGCAAATCCAGCAACATTTTCTGAAAGATAAGTAGGCGGTGGTGGTGTTGCTGTAGCGTTTGTCGCCTCACAGCAAGATGTTGTCTGTTCGATTCTCAGCTAAAGTGTCTTTTGTGTGGAGACATGCGTGAAGGGGCTTCCGTTCGTTGAAGGTTGTGCATCAGGGCTGGCAACTAGGCACGTAAAAATCTTCTGCCAATTATTAGCAGACTGGAGTTCTGCTGTGGCGACCCCTAACTGGGAAAAGCCGAAAGACACAAGAATCCAAATCAGAAGATTAATAAACAACTTCAGTCTTAGGTCTCTTAGAAGGGGGAGGCTGGCTTCCCCTGATTAAAGTTATAAGATCTTCAGCCATTCTTGTTTGTTTTTTAGGCATAGAGGCCTGGGCGTCGATTTTTTTAGGCATGGTTCGAGATTTAGGCCTAAAAGGAGACATTGGTTTAATATGCAAAGTCCGTAGGCCTGAATATACCCTCAGAAGCCGGTGCCGGCACAGCTGTTCTAGACCCATCCAAGGTAGAAACATCCGCAGGTTCCATAGTTGAAGCATCTCACGGCATACTGGACTCCGAATGGGTCTCAGCAGAGGCCTGCGAATCAGAAGTAGGTGGGTATCAGGGGCTGTGAAAGCGCCTCACTGAGTACCAGTGAACTGGTGACTGGCTTAGAAGAAGCGTCGTCGTCAGTTTTGGACCTCGGCAGCCTCTCTCTTTCTTTTTATCCTTGCATTTTTTCGGAATCCCGTTAGTCGGATGGCTAATCGACATTGCTAGATAATTAAACAGAGAACCGAAATATTTAGAGGCGAAAATATACAGAAGACGGAGAGTGCACTGATTAAATAAAGCACAAAACCAACAGCACGCTACGTCGTGGTCAGGGCCTAGGCAAGGAATACAGTACAAATTAAAATCTTTATGAGGTATTTGCTTTCCACAAGTAATACAATTATTAACTTTTACTGACCTCGATAAGGAGCAAGAAAGTTTCCCCAACGGGATACTTAGCTTTAGTTGAAAACTTCGGTTCTGAAACTCGAAAACAAACATTTCAGGAGATGACCGACCGGCACTTGCGAACTGCTTTTGCTTCGGGCACCGCACGACAAGAAAGACTGATGTAATGTCATCAGCTGCATGTTTTATACCCCTGACGACCTGACGTCATGGAAGAAGGGACAGCAACCGACGCAGGACCCAAGACTTTGTTAATTAGGCCGACTGAGGACTACTGCAAGCAGATAACCCAAAAGTGGTAACTGCAACAGTGAAACACGAAGAACATCTTAATTTTGCACTGGTGTGCTCTTACTGTTGCCCTCCCCTAACCCAGCAGGTAGTTTGCATCACTTTTCTTCTGAAAACCATACCATCTAAGTTTTTCACGCTAACTCGGAAAAGCTGCCCCACAGAAACAAAGACTCTCAAATAATCAGTAGGAGTTATGCAGTCACTTCAGTTATTTGACAGCTGTACGGTATAAAGCACACTGCAGATCACATACATACAGCTGAAAAAAACTTATCAATGACTTTAGAATGCATACTAATACAGCAAATATATGCATAACTTTCCCTCATGAATTGTGTATTAACTTCACACAACATGAACTGTTTCTGAGTAACTATAGTGGTCTGTCTGTTCGGTCGTTTAATGGCCAGGAAAACTGCAACCGAAGAGAGGATTAGAAAAGTACCACCGATGAATAGTAAAATGGCCCATGAGTCGGTGTGAATCCAGGGATGATCGTAGCTGTATATTTCTAACAATTCAGCAGAGGATGCTCTGCACACACAAGCACATCAGACACCATTCCACCCTCCCTGCTAAGCTGTCAATAAGTATTCCATTACTTCTACTTAAGTCATTTACCTGTCGTTCAGCCTGGATATTATTAAAAGGTGATTATTTTATTTTTTGATGAACTACCTTACAGTGGTAGACTACATTACTAAAGTTAGCACATGATATTGAGGGACAACTCTCTCCTGTGAACAATTACCGATATTCCCCACCTTATTACTAATTTTTTTGGTTGGACTCTACCAACAGTAGTATGGTACATAAACAAGTAGGTTGGAACCTCA
>NC_056739.1:1617871314-1617983814 GCF_019279795.1 Protopterus annectens | reverse complement strand
ATATATATATATACATATACATATATGTATATATACATATATATATATATATATATATATATGTATTTATGTATGTATGTATGTGTATATATATATATTACTTTACACAAGGGATCAAAAGCCTGATGAAACTTTTGCACCATATATAACTGACTTGAGAAATAAATATAAAACGTGCAGATTTGGTAATTTAAGGGATGAGTTGATAAAGGACAGACCTGTGTGTGGCATGAAAGATGATGCTGTGAGAAAGATTTTGCTTCATGACAGTCATTTAACTTTGAATAAGGCCATCGAGATTTGTCAGATGTATGAGCTTAGAGAAAGCATACAAATGTGTTTACAAATGAGAACAGCTCTAGAAGGCACAGTGAGATAAAGCTCGCGTTAATCGTATGCAGCACGTTATTAAAAGAAACAGGCCCAAGCACATGGCAGCTATGGGGTTTACCAGGGACTGCTGCAGGTCTCCCCAGAACTTTCTAGCACATTCCAGACTTCGGACAGCCTCAGGTGAAGTGCAAGAGTTGAGTCAGCACACTCAAAGCATGGGTCCCAACCAACTTTCATTGCCAGCTGTCGTAATTGTGGTGGTAATCATGAACCTAAAAAAGAAACATTTTTAGCTTTTGGTCAAAATGCCACAAAATGTAATGGAATAATTTCAAAAGATTTTGTAAGTCAAAAGAATGTGGGCACTCTTATTAAAAGGAACATTTTAAGAAATGAGTAGATTAGAAAGCTATGGAGGGTGGGTACTTGAGCTACTCTTTATGTTAATGATCGTCAGTGCTTCATGAAACGGTCGATGCAGTTCATTTAAGGGCCAAAAATGAAGTGTTTTGTACTGTTTGGATAAATGGTAAACCCGCAGAGCTCAAAGTTGACACAGGTTCTAAGTGCAATGTTATATCTGCAGAAACACATTTGTCAGGGTGTGTAAAGGTGAAAAGCTTGATTGGGCAAGCTGTGTGAAACTTGTTGCATATGGAGGTGAAGAAATTCAAACCGAAGGCTCAGTAGTGGTTTCATGTTATTGGCAGGGAGAAGCTACAACTTATTTTATGTGGTCAAGAGGCACGTTCAATTATTAGGGCTCAAAGACTCTGAAAAATGGGACTGATTTCACTTAATAAGGCAGTCCACCATGTTAACGAAGGACCACTACTATAATTTCGCCCAGTGCATTTTTTCTACCTATGCTGATCTTTTCCAAGACAAACTAGACAAACTTCCAGTTGTGTACTCCATGAAGTTAGACACAGAGGTCAGTCCAGTTATCAGGCTAGCACATCAAATTCCAAAGCCTTGCAGGAGAGACTCAAATTTGAGTTAGGCACAATGGTGCAACAAGGTATAATTTGTCCAGTGAAATTGCCGACTTAATGGATATCTTCCATGGTAGTAGCTCATAAGAAAAGCTCAGGTGATATCAGAATATGTACTGATACATGAGATTTGAACAAAAGCACTAAAAGACCTCATCATCCAATGTGCACAGTCGAAGAAGTTGCAGCCTTGATGCCAAATGCCACTATTTTTCTTTCTTAGATGCAAGAGTTGTGGTGTCCTTCGACTTTTCCCAGTTAGATTCGCCAGCAGAACTGGCAGAAGATTTTACGTGTAGAGTTGCGGCCCTGGCACAACTTTCAAGAAGTCGCCTTCACACGTCTCCACACAGGCCTTCAAGAATCGAACGGGACAACGTCTTACTGTGAAGATGCGAAGAGTTAATTTTGGCAAATTCAGCTTGACAAAAAAATCCTCACTGCTTACTACATCCAGTAAGCCATTTGGCAGGTAAGGATTTTTGAGAAATCCATTTGGAATAAATTCTGCTAGTGAAGTCTTTCTGCGGGCAATGGAGCAAATTTTGTTCTGGGTATCCTTGTGCTATCATAGTAGACAGCATACTGGTAGGCGGTCGTGATGAAGCCAAGCATGACAGAAACCTCAGAAAAGTTCTAGAAAGGGCACCTCAAGTGAATGTTAAGCTCAATCAACACAAATGCAAATTCAGGCTACAAGAAATTCCTTATGCTGGTCATTTATTTAGAAGTACAGACCCATGATCAGACCCTTTAAAGCAAACAGCCATTCTCGAGATGCCAGCTCCAGACAATGTTCAAGCCCTGCAACGTTTTCTTGACATGGTCAACTACCTAGGCAAGTTCATTCCAGACTTGAGCCAACTATCAGCACCACTCAGAGAGCTGACATGTAAAGATATATCCTGGTCTTAGAACACCAAAGAACATTTGATGTCCTAAAACAGAGAATTGCCAGCCCGCTGACTTTCAGATACTTTGTTCACAAACCAGTTACACTTTCCTGTGATGCTTCAAAATTTGGACTTGCTGCAGCGATTTTTCAAGAGTATCAGATTGTTGCCTATGCATCGAGAATTCTTACCCAAACTGAACAGCAGTACACCAAGACTGAGAGAACTTTTGGCAATTGTTTGCATGTTTGAAGTTCCCCCGATTTATGTGTATGGCAGACCTATCCAGATTGAAGCAGACCACCAACCACTAATCACTATTCTGAGAAAGCCAATGCATTCAGCTCCAGACTGCAACATATGATGCTGAGATTGCAAAAGTACAATTTCAATCTTGTCTACAAGAAAGGCATACTTCTGTATATTGTTGATATGTTATCCAGATCACCCAGTAATACCACTGAACAGAATGGCAATCAAGGTTCTCAACTGTTTGATGATTTTGAAGTCATGGTATTGAGAATTTTTTCTTTCCCACGACGATGAGTTAGATCACACAGCCACAGAACTAGTTTTACAAAAGCTCAACCACTTTAGATTGCTTTAATGGCCATCCTTGAGTTTTTTTTTTATCTCAAGAAGTGCAACCTTATTTTCCATATAGAGATGAGATTTTGTCTGACAAAGGTATCATAATGAAAGGTCCAAAGTAATTAATCCAAAATCCTTGCAACTTGACTGCATTACTACTCTGCATTGTGGCCACCCGGGAACCGAATTTACCAAAAAAAAGGGCAAGAGGACATTCCTGTTCGTATGACGAATCCAGAAGTTCCTGATAAGAGATGTGCACCACAAACTGTCCCTGTTGCTAAATTTAGTCCCAACTATTATGTCACTAGCCCTGGACAAATATACTTCACACCACCAATCCGATCATAACCTTTGGACATTTGCATCCTTACCACTTCTCCCTCTTGCAATGGATTAAGAGGTTTATTGGTCTTATCGTAGTAGCCCTTCTGGGATGGGCGTTTCTTCAACAGATTGGCTTTCACTGATCTGTTTTTGACACATGGAACCAACATTTAACTACTGATTGGTAATGTGGTTTTGGTTAGTCTCAACAGAAGTCTCTGAGCAGGTGAACCAAGATGTTTATCATGAGGAACATTTCTGAGATTCAAGAAAATATCAGTATTATCTCGTTTTGAGTTTTCAAGTAACTTGTTTTGCACTTTGCACTGGAATTTTCAATTCTGCCATATCATTTGACAGCGGGTACTCTAGACTACTTGTAACATGAGTAAAGTGCCAGTCTTCAGCAAATCTTTTGAACAGTTGGCTTGTCAACTGTAAGCCATTGTCAGAATTAACTTTGTGCAGGCTTCCATGCCCAGCAAAATGACATTTCATCTTGGTAAGGACAGTACTGGATGCTAGGTTAGGAAGTAAATCAATTTCAAACCAATTAGAGTAAGAGTCTACTAACACCAGATAATGCTGACCATTCCACTCGAAGATATCAGTGGCTACCGTCGGGCAAGGTAGTTCTGGTATCTAGTTAAGGTGAAGTGGTTCTTTCTGTTGATGAGGCTTTGTACTATTACATATTATACAAGAAAAAAGTGCTCTCTCAATGTCTTGTGACACAGAAGGCTTAAATACCGTCTCTCTTGCCCTTTTTTTTTGGTAAATTCGGTTCCCGGGTGGCCACAATGCAGAGTAGTAATGCAGTCAAGTTGCCAGGATTTTGGATTAATTACTTTGGACCTTTCATTATGATACCTTTGTCAGACAAAATCTCATCTCTATATGGAAAATAAGGTTGCACTTCTTGAGATAAAAAAAAAAAAACTCAAGGATGGCCATTAAAGCTCAAGGATGGCCATTAAAGCAATCTAAAGTGGTTGAGCTTTTGTAAAACTAGTTCTGTGGCTGTGTGATCTAACTCATCAAGTCGTGGGAAAGAAAAAATTCTCAATACCATGACTTCAAAATCAAACAGTTGAGAACCTTGATTGCCATTCTGTTCAGTGGTATTTCTGGGTGATCTGGATAACATATCAACAATATACAGAAGTATGCCTTTCTTGTAGACAAGATTGAAATTGTACTTTTGCAATCTCAGCATCATATGTTGCAGTCTGGAGCTGAATGCATTGGCTTTCTCAGAATAGTGATTAGTGGTTGGTGGTCTGCTTCAATCTGGATAGGTCTGCCATACACATAATCGGGGGAACTTCAAACATGCAAACAATTGCCAAAAGTTCTTTCTCAGTCTGGGTGTACTGCTGTTCAGTTTGGGTAAGAATTCTCGATGCATAGGCAACAAGTTGATCCTCTTGAAGAATCGCTGCAGCAAGTCCAAATTTTGAAGCATCACAGGAAAGTGTAACTGGTTTGTGAACAAAGTATCTGAACGTCAGCAGGCTGGCAATTCTCTGTTTTAGTACATCAAATGTTCTTTGGTGTTCTAAGACCAGGATATATCTTTACATGTCAGCTCTCTGAGTGGTGCTGATAGTTGGCTCAAGTCTGGAATGAACTTGCCTAGGTAGTTGACCATGTCAAGAAAACGTTGCAGGGCTTGAACATTGTCTGGAGCTGGCATCTCGAGAATGGCTGTTTGCTTTAAAGGGTCTGATCATAGGTCTGTACTTCTAAATAAATGACCAGCATAAGGAATTTCTTGTAGCCTGAATTTGCATTTGTGTGGATTGAGCTTAAGATTCACTTGAGGTGCCCTTTCTAGAACTTTTCTGAGGTTTCTGTCATGCTTGGCTTCATCACGACCTCCTACCAGTATGCTGTCTACTATGATAGCACAAGGATACCCAGAACAAAATTTGCTCCATTGCACGCAGAAAGACTTCACTAGCAGAATTTATTCCAAATGGATTTCTCAAAAATCCTTACCTGCCAAATGGCTTACTGGATGTAGTAAGCAGTGAGGATTTTTTTGTCAAGCTGAATTTGCCAAAATTAACTCTTCGCATCTTCACAGTAAGACGTTGTCCCGTTCGATTCTTGAAGCGTCTTGTGTGGAGACGTGTGAAGGGGCGTACCTTCTTTGAAAGTTGTGCGTCAGGGCCGGCAACTCTACACGTAAAAATCTTCTGCCAGTTCTGCTTTGGCGACCCCTAACTGGGAAAAGCCGAAGGACACCACAACTCTTTGCATCTAAGAAAGAAAAAAATAGCGGCATTTGGCATCAAGGCTGCAACTTCTTCGACTGTGCACATTGGATGATGAGGTCTTTTTAGTGCTTTTGTTCAAATCTCATGTATCAATACATATTCTGATATCACCTGAGCTTTTCTTATGAGCTACTACCATGGAAGATATCCATTAAGTTGGCAATTTCACTGGACAAATTATACCTTGTTGCACCATTGTGCCTAACTCAAATTTGAGTCTCTCCTGCAAGGCTTTGGAATTTGATGTGCTAGCCTGATAACTGGACTGACCTCTGTGTCTAACTTCATGGAGTACACAACTGGAAGTTTGTCTAGTTTGTCTTGGCAAAGATCAGCATAGGTAGAAAAAATGCACTGGGCAAAATTATAGTAGTGGTCCTTCAAGCGAACATGGTGGACTGCCTTATTAAGTGAAATCAGTCCCATTTTTCAGAGTCTTTGAGCCCTAATAATTGAACGTGCCTCTTGACCACATAAAATAAGTTGTAGCTTCTCCCTGCCGAATAACATGAAACCACTACTGAGCCTTCGGTTTGAATTTCTTCACCTCCATATGCAACAAGTTTCACACAGCTTGCCCAATCAAGCTTTTCACCTTTACACACCCTGACAAATGTGTTTCTGCAGATATAACATTGCACTTAGAACCTGTGTCAACTTTGAGCTCTGCGGGTTTACCATTTATCCAAACAGTACAAAACACTTCATTTTTGGCCCTTAAATGAACTGCATCGACCGTTTCATGAAGCACTGACGCATCATTAACATAAAGAGTAGCCTGCGACCCCCCTCCATAGCTTTCTAATCTACTCATTTCTTAAAATGTTCCTTTTAATAAGAGTGCCCACATTCTTTTGACTTACAAAATCTTTTGAAATGATTCCATTACATTTTGTGGCATTTTGACCAAAAGCTAAAAATGTTTCTTTTTTAGGTTCATGATTACCACCACAATTACGACAGCTGGCAGTGAAAGTTGGTTGGGACCCATGCTTTGAGTGTGCTGACTCAACTCTTGCACTTCACCTGAGGCTGTCCGAAGTCTGGAATGTGCTAGAAAGTTCTGGGGAGACCTGCAGCAGTCCCTGGTAAACCCCATAGCTGCCATGTGCTTGGGCCTGTTTATTTTAATAACATGCTGCATACGATTAACGTGAGCTTTATCTCACTGTGCCTCCTAGAGCTGTTCTCATTTGTAAACACATTTGTATGCTTTCTGTAAGCTCGTACATCTGACAAATCTCGATGGCCTTATTCAAAGTTAAATGACTGTCATGAAGCAAAATCTTTCTCACAGCATCATCTTTCATGCCACACACAGGTCTGTCCTTTATCAACTCATCCCTTAAATTACCAAATCTGCACGTTTTATATTTATTTCTCAGGTCAGTTATATATGGTGCAAAAGTTTCATCAGGCTTTTGATCCCTTGTGTAAAGTAAGTGCCTTTCCATTGTAACATTTCTCTGGAGGTTACACATTTCTCTAAATTTACATTTTAAGCACTCTGGGTCCTCCCTTGACTCAGCCTGTACAACAGTATGACACTTCCCCTTCTCCACCATAAATAGCTGGTGCATACACAAATGAGCGTTCCCTTTCTATAGTTTCTGACCCAGCTAAATTAAGTAGAATAAATGCCTTTATACAGTCATCATCTTTATCAGAAAATGCAGCCTGTATGAAAATGTATTCTTGCTCAAACACTGTCCAGTTCTCAGCAATAATACTGTCAAACACAAGTGCACTGGGTTTTAGAAATCCATCTGCCATGCCCACAAAGTATACACAAACACACTGAAAATATGGCCCTTGCAATTACGTACGAACAAACTGTTCTGTGAACTTGTAATAACATCCAAATGCAGAATAAACTCTTCGAAACTCTTTACTTTGTGAAATAAGCTCTGTAATGGCTGCACTCTGCAAAATATGCCTTGTAATGGCTGTACCTTGCAAATAGCCTTACTGTAGCACTGCACAAACATGTGACGACTTTACACACTTCTGAAAACTTGGATATCTTTGCTTAATACGAAAATACATATGGTTTGTAAAAACGCTGCTGTTTTTTATTTTATTCATTTTATGCAATCCAGACTTTATTTCAAATATTTTTATCAGTATCGTACATATTTGCTTATTGGAAAATTATTTAGAACATCCTGTATGCTTTGTTTCATATTATGTGAAAAGAAATGGTGCTGAGCAAGATTTATACCTGAAATTAGTTTCCAATTTGTTTTACGAAGCATGCACAGTTTTGGGATGATCCACTGATGTATATTCTACCAGCACCTGGATGGTGCTTTCAATCGTTTTTGCCAAGCTGTTTTAAACTTCATGCCCCTTTGGAATGCAGCTGACTTCAGCCCTTTAGATATGTCTGTTATAACTTCATGTCCTTTTAGACGTGCATCTTCTGACACCATGTTGCTAGTTCGTCTCTATTACAAATAATAGGAAGGCATGGGGTTTTGTTCAGATGCTTTAATATATACAAACACATCAGGATAGATAGCAGCATCATTAAATACAAACTAACACACAGAGCTTTCATACATACATATTCATATCTCGACAGCTAACTATGAAATGGCAGTCGGGCTTAAACAAGCTCAGTACTTGTACTCTAGTGCAAGCCCTTGGATACCTTCTGAAACACACAGACACACACACAGCATCCAGAAGGAAGGGACCTTCAAATAGTGTTTAGCTGAGAAAGATCCAGAATGGGTCGCCAGGTGCCTTTTTTTCCTTTGGATCAAGAACATTCTGGATTAAAACCCCTTCCCCCCCCCCCGTGAGGATTTGGAACCTCTTGAATTGTTCCTTGAGCCAAAAGGCCCTGAAGCACCTCTGGGGAAAAAAAGGGCAACTGTTCCTGAGGAGGCTTAGGAATGCCCAAAAAGGGGGAAGGGATTTCCAAACCATAAAATAACCCAGGAGTCTTTTTTTTTTTTTTTTTTTTTTTTTTTTTAACCCAAACAGGAAAATGCAGGGAAAGACACAGAAAGAGGAATGTGATTTTAAGAAAAACAGGACAGTCAGACAGCACCTGGTTTGTCAGGAAAAGGAGACTTCTGAGTAGAAGGAATTTGGGTAGCTTTAGCAAGAGAAACCCTTCCACCACCCTTTTTACCTTTTGTTGGGAGAGTGAGACTGTCTACGGACAAAGGCAGACTTATAAAGATGAAATTTGGACACGGGAAAACAAAAATATGCTTCAACCCCTGTAAGGCCTTGCCCTTTTCTTGCAGGGACTTAAACAACTTTGCAACAGCAGCACCAAATAAATGTTTATTATCTAGGGGAGCATCTATCAGTTTAGCCTTGAGATCATCATGTAAAGTCTGAGCCAGAAATATGTCCTCTAAACAGATACAAAAGCAGCAGCCGTAGATGAAACATCAGCATCATCATAGTTGAATTTAATGGAATGATGAGCTACTTGTCCTAAGAAAAGCAAGAGCAAAGGCCTTCCCCCTCAGAATCAGGGTGATCAGAGATGGCCTGAACGGCTTGAGAAAGAAAAGCCAAAATGTACCTAGTTCATGTGTGTCTGATGGCTAACCGCTCTAAAGGCTAGGGTAGAAGCAGTGTGCACAGTCTTACCCAGTCTTGCCATGGTTCTGCTAGCCTTATCAGATGGCAGCAAGTTAGTGCAAGGCAACAACTTCAAAGGCTTATCAGAAGCCACTGACACCACAGAAAGGTCTGCAGAGGCACACTTGTATAGAAGCTTGCAGCACTTCATGGTTTTTTTTTTTTTTTTTTTTTTTTTTGGAACAGGAGGTTGAGAATCGGGAGACTGAGAAGCAGTAAAAAAAAAAAAAAAAAAAAGCATCCAGCCAAGGTAGCAAGAATTGGAGGAACAGCAGAGGGTCTAGGAGACTCCATTTGCAAATGCTCATAGTACCTCTTCTGAATATCAGACACTTGAGCAAAGCTCCATTTGAAAACTTCCATCATTCTGGAAACGGTATCACCAAATGAAATATACCCAAAAAAGAGTCAGGACTGATAGACTCTTCCTCAGAACCACAGTCCAGTGGCAAAGGAATCTGGGAGGAGTAAGTTGGGGACTCTTAATCAAAATCAGCATCCTCCTCCTCAGAAGTATCCTGATTCCTAGGCTTCTTAAGAGAGGTAAAAGACCAGGGGGAGCAGGAACAGAAACACCCTGTGGAATTTTGAGAGCCATAAGGACATTAAACAAGCCTTGAGTGAAATTCTGGTATTCACTCCGAGGATCCTTGGGAGCAGGTAAACTATGTTTAGTATTCTGCTTCTTTTTCAGTGGGACATCAGCTTGAAAAATTTTGGAGGCTCTGACCCCTTACTGTACTCGGTAAAGGTAGACAGGAATTCTTCCCCAACTAAAATCTGAGGAACATCCTTAGGCCCTTCAATAATGACCATCCACGGTTCCCCCTGTACAGCTGAAGTGGACGTCTGCAAAACCTCCATGGATGTGTATGGCATTGGGTCCATGCTGACTTCTGAAGCATTAATGGCCAGAGGAATCTGAAAAAGAAGCCCGATGCTTCTCCAGGCTTTCACAAGCCTCATGAGTGGAGGCGGTACAGCTGAAGATTCAGACAGAGCTTTCTTGGCCTTTTTCTTCATAGATGGCTGACCCTCAGGACAGGAAGATCCACCCATGGTATCCTTAGCCAACAATTTAAGTCATCGGTTCTCAAGATAAATCTCAAGGGGAAGAAAGCCAACTGTTCAACGTTTTAGGGACAAAGGACTGACTAAGCTCGCAAGACGTATGGTCGTGTTTCACAAACACTGCTCTTGATAATCCTTATGGGGAATCGATCTCTCGCACTGGCATTTCCCCTTTCTGGATTACCTGAAACCCAACAACCAAATTACAAGGCAAACATAAGTGCCCCATTGGGGTTTTTGTTTTTATTTACCTTATCTGAAAGTGGCAGAACCAGCAGACGAATAGGCATTCAGACTGGCAATCAAAGATGGCATCCAGAGTGGCAGCAAAGAAATTCTGAGGATGGTATATCCCATTACCTTTTACACCCCACTTTGTGTGCAAGGATTTATGTATGTGACATACAGCATAACTTTAGCTAACAAACAAAAGCCTTTGGTATACTGGCTGGACATCGGGCTGCCCTTGGCAGGGGATCCCTATTGTAAAGGATACTGTAACAGTGATATGGAAGGACATCTGAATTTACATAACTCTCAAATATCACTCAGTTTGCTAAATGACACAGATTTTGCCCCATTGTGTCGGTTTGTCCCTCAAACTTTGTGGTTTTCTGGCAAATCATTGAAGATTGTGTGTGTGACTTTTGGCTTTTCCCGGTTAGGGGTCGCCACAGTAGAACTCCGGTCCGCTAATGATTGGCAGAAGATTTTTACGTGCTGAGTTTCCGGCCCTAACACACAACCTTCAATGAAGGTACACCCCTTCGCGCATGTCTCCACACAGAAGACACTGTAGCTGAGAATCGAACGGGACAACGTCTTGCTGTGAGGCGACAATGCTACCGCAGTGCCACTGCAAACCTTTCTGTTTTAGACTTAATGTTCTTCAGAAATTGTACTGTAATGGAACCACTTTTATTGTAGCACTTAAAGTACATAATAATACTTTAGAATCTCTCCCTGATTCTGGGCCTCTCTTCCTCAGTTTTTGGCTTTGTCCTAATTCTTAACTTAATCAGACCTCTGCTGAAAAGGGTATTTGTAGCTCAGACAGACTACTCCTGTTAAACAGATGTAAAATAAATAAATTGGGCATTATCTTTACCATGATCAGATGAGGTGTACATGACAAAGTGGACACAACTGCTGGGTCAGTTCATAGGTTCATAGGTTCATACTAGGCTATCTGCCCGAGGGCATTTACAAGCCTAGCCCATCGTTTTGTGGCTTACGCCACCCCTTTAGTATGGGGAACTATACCCATTATTTTGCTGTGCCTCTGTCGAGCAGTGACACTGAGGTAATCCCTGGGGTATATCTGCGATCTCCCATCCATTGGTCAAGATTTCTCTTGAACAAGGCCAGCGAGGTGCTCTGCCTCACATGTACCGGGATTTTGTTCCACAGCATAGGGAGTCTTTGGGTGATGAATCTATCCCTCCAGCACGTCCTATTAATAGCCGTGTCGAGGTTTAAGTCTCCGCCCTTGTGGCTCTGATGGATCTAGATTTTTGAGGTGAAGCATATTCATCAAATCTGGGTTTGACATGGCCTTGTATGTTAGGCAAAGGTCACCTCTGAGCAAGCGGTGGCGACTGAATAGAGCTGGAGTTCTTTCAGTCGGGCAGCATAGGACAGATTTTGAGACCCTTTATCCTTTTGGTGAGGAACTTTTGTGGCCTCTCCAGCTGCTGCAAGTGTCGGGTCAGATACATTCCGAATGGGGCATTGTACTCAATCATTGGTCTGATGAGTGATGAGTAAAGGGAGACTATGACCTCCCTTGATCTAGATGAGAATCCCTTCATGATAAGGTGGGCAATGTAGAAGGTCTTCCTAACTACTTTAGCTACATGGGTGTCGAATGACAGACTACTATCAACCTGGGTCCCCAGGTCCCTGATAACTTCTTCTGTGCTCAGTGGATTGCCACCTATTTGGTAGCTAGGGGTAACCTTGTTTTTCCCGAAGGGTATGACTATGCATTTTTGGCATTTAACTTTAGGCCGTGGCTCTGGCACCAGTTATCCGTTTCTGTGAGACCCTTCTGAAGGATATCTGTGTCAGATGTGTTTTCTACTATGGCGCCCAGTTTGCAGTCATCTGCAAACTTTGTCAGCCATAACCCTCCTGTGTTTGCTTGTACTGAAAAGTAGATGCCAAACAAGAGTGGGCCCAGGACTGAGCCCTGTGGGACACCACTTGTGACAGGCTTTGAGTCCGACATGGCGCCAGCAACTCTGACCCTGTGGGTTCTGTCACTCAGCCAGTTTGCAACCCATCTTGTGATGTATGGGTTAACATTTAAGCTGATGAGTTTTTCAATGATACCCGAGTGGGGTATTGTATCGAAGGCCTTAGCCAGATCGAGGTAGGCTGTATGGACTGCCTTTCCTCATCAATGGCTTTGGTGACTGTTTGAAAAAGTCAACCAAGTTTAAAAGGCATGATCTGCCTTTGACAAAGCCAAACTGGGTTGGATCCAAAGTCTGCAAATTCCCTATGTCTTTATTTATGAGGTCCATTATGATCCTCTCCATGGCTTTGCAGATAAGGCTTGTCAAGCTAATGGGCCAGTAATTTCCAGGGTCGGTGGAGGCACCGCCTTTGTGAAGTGGGACCACAGTTGCAGTGCTGCAGTCCTGGAGTGCGTATCCATAGGTAAGACTTTGATTAAACATCTGTCCTAGCTGTGGGTTTAATTCCTCATTGAGTTCGTGGAGCACACATCCGGGGACACCATCAGGTCCCATGGATGCTGTGTTTTTGCTTTGGAGAGAGCAGTTCTCACTTGGGCGCTGGAGATGTTTGGGGGCTGCAATCGTTTGGTATAGATATCTCTCCTTTTGGGGAGGGGAGAAGTTTGCACTGAACCTGTCAGCCAGTATGTTGGCAATGTCTGTAGGATCAGTAATCTTCACATCATTTTGAACTAGTTCTGAGCATATCTGGGAGTTTCCTCCCAGGTTTCTAATATAGCTAAAGAAGGCCTTATGATTGTCTTTTGAGTCTTTAGCTATTTTTCTCTCGAAATTTGCTTTGGATGATTTTATGAGAGCTCTTAGTTTTTTACTTATAGTGATCAAGGGTGTCTTACCTTTTAAGGATTTTGCTCTATCTTGTAGTAGCTTCCTCCTTTTGTTGTAGAGTTTGTTTATGGCTGGGGTCCACCAGACTGGACGCTTGCCTTTGGTACAAAGAGTCTTTGTTTTGCTTGGGATTGCCTTATCCATGCAGTCCTGCAGGTGCTGGTAGAAGGCATTTGTAAGTGATTCAGCGGCTTGAGTACTGTTTTCCGCCTGGGGCCTTAGGAGACCACACTAGTCTTTAGAAGTGTGAAGTCGGCTTTTGAGAAGTTCTTTACTGTGGTCTTTTTATTTCAGGTGGGGTGGGATGAGGACCTCCAGCGAGATTGGTTGTGATCTGATCTCACCAGTGAGGGTATACTTCGGTGTTGAACATTGTGCTCCCATGTTCGTGATAATGAGATCAAGTATGTTATCTCCTCTTGTGGGGATGGTGACTAGTTGTTCCATGGCATTTGAGTTTATGAATTCCAGGAACTTTTGGGCCAGGGTGTTTGGGCTTGAGTAGTGTTCCCAGTCTATATTAGGGTAATTGAAGTCACCTAGTATGATGGTGTTTGGTGATACATTTATCCCTCTAGTGTTTTCAGGAAGGCCATGTGAGGTTCCTGAGTTTGTGAGGGTGGCCTGTAACATGCTACAATTTGCAGAGCAGTCTTGCCTATGGTTAATTGCACCTGGATGGTCTCCGATGCATCGTGCGTTGCCACCAGTCTTGAGGTGTGGGTGTCCTTGATGAATATGGATACCCCTCCTTTCTTGGTATTGTCCGGATTTTGGTGCGGAACGCATGATATGAGGTAAAACCTGATAGCGCTGGGGTGCTCTCAGGAGCCTTGAACCAGGTTTCTGTCACAGCACAGACATCGATGTTCTCCATACTGAGAAGGGCCTCGAGTGTGTGCATTTTGAGATTTAGACTTCTGGCATTGAGCAGCATTACCCTTAGTTTTTTCCTTTTTGTGTTCTAGGGTGGTAGGTTTAGAGTTTGAGCCTTGCCTAAAAAGGCACTATGGGGTGGCAAGAGCCTTTGCCAATATCCGGAATCCCAGGGTGACAGGTGCAAGCCGTCCCTTGGCAGCGTGGCTTGTCCAGCATGTCATCCCAGGCAGACAGACACTGGATCCCCTTTGAATGACACCAGTGTTTAAGCCAATTGTTAAAGCTGATCATCTTATCTCTGTATTGTGGCATCATTCTTGGTGAAGGTAGGATACTGCTCAAGGTCAGGGTCATACCTGCCTGGGCTACATAATCAGAGAGCTCCTCAATGTCTCTTTTCATGTAGTCCAAGGAGGTACGTCTCAGGTCGTTTACACCAGCGTGGACAATGACTGAGTCATATTTGTACCTGCTGTTGAGAGACCTGAGTGCTTGCGTTATGTGGCGGATTCTAGCGCCCGACAGGCAGCTTACTGTGACCTTCTTCTTACTCAGTCTGGTGAGACGTCAGTGTGTCTGACTATGGAGTCACCAATGACTAGTGTGTCTGGCATTGTGTTTGGCCTTAAGGGCTGTGACTGTTTGACACTCAGGTCTATGTGTTGCAGGTGTTGTGTTTTGAGGTGGTGGTTGTTTGGGTGTCTGCTTTGGTGGCCTCTGCTGTTTTGGTAGATTTTTGATCAGAGCCTCTGAGTATGTCTTTGTGTGTTTATGTGTATGATTTGAGGTTGTAATGGTACTATGTGAGACTGGGTCTATAGTGTGTGTGGTAACCTTCTCCTCCTGACTGGTCTTGCCAGTCCTATGTTGAGAGAGCTCAGCCTCCAGTTTGGCCGTATAGTTGCATCTCTCGCATGTATTTGTGTTTTGTGGGAGGAGGTGAGGGTTGTCTGTGTACATGAGGCAATTGTAACATTGCCTCAATATTCCCAGGTTCACCAGCTGAGCAGGAGAGGACACTAGCAACTGATCCCTCGACATGCTAGAAGGATAGACAAAAAAACTTTAAAAAAGATTCCGGTGGACGTGGGTGACCGAGAAATGGGGGGTTGCCTTTTTGGGGTACTATCTATGACAAGAGTGCCGTATCAAGGTAATAAGTACTGTAGGAGCAAGTGCTAGGTTTAACAGATAGAGAATAGTCTACTTGGAGTCAAGTAGAGAGGATCTTTTTAGTTATAGGATACGCTGATTAGATCAGTAGTATAGTTCGAGGGAGGTAGTTTTAAGGGAAAATTTGAAGAGTGGACTTTAGGTAGCCCGAATAGTTTAAACCTGCTTACCCGGCGCTGCCCTAGTATGGAGGTGTCTGTAGATGAAAGTAGCTTACTTTGTTATTTGATCAGCTTAAGTAGTTTTGCACTGCAGGACTAGTGTGCATTTATGTGAAATGTGTGAAATAAACCTAAAATACATTTGTCCATAAAAATATCTGAGGTGTACACATTCAAATGTGGTGCTATAACTGCTGAGTGTGGTGGCTGTCTATAGATGACAATGACTTTAACTTGATTGACAGCAGCCTAGCAGTCATTAGTCTGGCTTTATAGGACTAGTGTGCATTTGTGTAAAACGTATTACAATCGTTTACTTTAATAATTTTATCTCTGACATTTGGAGATACATAGTCAAGTGGCTTTAACTGACTGGTATGGACATTGGTGGATTAGAGGAGCAGTAGTTTGAATGGTGTTTAGGTCAGAAAGATTAATAAAAAAAAGAAAAATATGAAGACTTGCGGATGCACACACCCAAAAGAAAAAAGTATGTGTGGGCACCATGGCCTTAAAGGTACTCTTAATCCACCACTGTATACTACCATACGGGGAACGACAACAAAGTACATTATAAAAATTTTTCAGAAGAAAAATATGTAGGTGGAACAATTTTTAAGGGGCAAGATCATGACTATACATTAACCAGAATCTCTGGCTTATCCAACAATGAGGGAAATTAATAGACTAAGTTTCCTGAGGCACTTCTCTGCAAGACTTTAGGAATATATATAGCTATAGATCTGTTTTTTTTTTTTTCCTATGAAAGAAAATATCTTTGAACTGAGATGTGCAACTGACACCCCAGGAACACAATGCTGTGTGAAGCAGTCAAAAAAGACTTTTGAATGTTCCCTTGGATCCCCGGATTGTGCAAGAGATTTCTCTCCCAAGTGACAGATTCTTGAAAATTTGAAAGAGACTCAGCAAAGGTAAGCAAGTGGTTTTAAATATGAGAAAATGTGGATACCCTGTAGTCTGCAATGAGACTTTTTTGCCCACCAATTCCCCTGGCCACAGTGATGATGGATGCTTCTCTTCTAGGGTGAGGGGTGCATTTTGAAGGAAAGATGGTTCAAGGTACTTAGCCACCTGTAGATGCCAAACTTCACATCAATATCTTGGAGAGGAGAGCAATCTTCCTAGTGCTGCAGACTTTTCAGAACCACCTACACAAGAGTGTGTTATCCATCCAGATGAACAATATGTCAGTGGTATGGTAAATCAACAAACAAGGGGGAACACAACCATACCCACTTTGCTGGGAGTCCATGAAAGTATGGCAATGGGCAGTGTCTTCCCATCATTTTCCAATAGCAATGCACATACCCGGGACATCAAATTTACTAGTGGACAAGTTGAGCAAGACAATCCTATTATCTCATGAGTGGTTTCCGAGTATCAACAGAAATTTTCAGCTGCGGTAGCTTTTTGTTGCTCAGTATGAGACAAAGGACGCATCAAGTGCAGCAGCTACTTTGCCCTAATCCATCTCCAGAGGCCGTCACAGAGAAATGTTCTAGTCTACAAATGCCTCCTGGAGCTCTTCTATGCCTTTCCCCCTATGCCACTCTTGACAAAATTCATTCGGAGAGCCACAAGGTCCGAGACCAGGGTAATCTTCATTGCTCCTTTCTGACCTAGGCAGGTTTGGTTCCCCTTTCTTTGGCCTCATTTCATATACTCACCTTGGGAATTGGATCTCTGCTTGGATTTTCTGAGGCACCCATCTGGACTGCCTGTACCGGATCTACAAGCACTAAAACGGATCACTTTAGCTAGAGATGCCAGTCTTTTCTCATTGGTGGTTTACATTATGTTTTCCTACCAAAAACAGTCGACTCAAAATATTTACCAAAGCTTGTAGAAAAGATTTTCTATCTGGGCCTCAAGAGGATAGGATGCATTCTCCGCTCCTCTCCGTATTGATCTTGGATTTTCTGTACGAACTTTTTCAGCAAGGATCTAGTTTTCCTACCATCGATGTGCAAATGACTGCCATTTCAAAGTTTCGAATAAGACACAATGACTCCTTTCCCTCTTTTTTTTTTTAATTTTCCAAAACTATTCTCAAGGGAACTTTCCTGCTAAGACCTCCAAGTAGGGATGCAGTTCCCCATGGAACGTTATGGTCATGCTTTACATTCTAACTCACAAACTTTTTGAACTAGCAGCCTCAGTAGATTTTAAGTATCTCTCTTGGAAGACAATTTTACTGGTTGCAATTACATCCACTAGACAGATTTCTAAATTACAAGCACTATCATGCAAATATCTAATTTTCCATAAAGACAGAGTAATCGGACCAAATTTTTCTTTTCTTCCAAAGGTGATAGCCAGCAAAAATTTGAATCAGTCTATTGATCTGCCAGTCAGTTTCCCCAATTTCTCAAAGGGGAATATCTCCTGCACATACTAGATGTTCACAGATAGCTCAGATTCTAATTATATTGTACCAAGGATATAAGAAAGTCAGATTAACTGTTTGTATCCTTTTCTAAAGTGAAGTTGGGAAGAATTTTATCAAAAGCAATGATTTCTAAATGGCTGTCAGACTGCATTTCCTTTGTATATAATAACCGGGGTCTACCCCTACACACACAACCAAAAAACTATTGCACAAAAGCAACAGCTCTCTCTGGCACACAAGAAGAGAGTTTCCATTGATGACATTTCACACATTTATATCTCATTATGAAATGGGAGTGCAGTCCAGAGAATGTTCATCTTTTGGTACCACTGTATTCAGGAATGTCCTTCCTTGATACCATCCAGGTATTATTTGGCAGCTTGGAAATCTGTCCCAAACACTGAATTGGATGCAAATGGACACCAGTTACAAAATTTATGTGCTTACCATCTCATTGAAAGTTATGCATCGGGGCTGGCAACTGTGCATGCAAGAATCTTCTGCCAATCATTGGAGGACCGGAGTTCCGCTATGGCAACCCCTAACCGGGAAAAGCTGAAAGATAAAACAACAACTATCTCATTTTCATCCATTTCAACATCCCTTCCACCTTCTCCCCTCCAAACTGTCACCTGCAGCTTCTGGTACTCAGCTAAGGCATTGTCTGTTCAAAAAGTTATTTTGATTCTTACTGGGATATTAGCAAGCCTATTTACCTTGACACCTACAGGTTCCTATAGTTTCAGGAATAGATCTATAATTTGGATAAAGCCAGGAAATTCATTCTGGGGCAACTCAGTGGAGAGGAGGGAATTATGGGTAGGGGAGGATTCAAAGCCTGTAATCCACACCTCTAGAAGAAGGTACCAAGTCATATTCAACAACCCCCCCCCCCACAAAACACTGAACTGGATGAAAATGAGGCAAAATGGATTTGTTACTGTAAGTACATAACTTTCATTATACCTGCATTTTGTTGTGATTGTATTATTTATTTATTTATTTTGCCAAAATCGGTTGAAGGGTTGGATATTCCCTTAGAAAATTTGGAAAAGGAGGGTTGAAAAGTCTTAAAGATTCCCTATATAAACTTATCCCTCTCACCACAACTTTTGATCACACAAAGAAGAATTTAGCATCTCATTTTTATATCTAGGAGATTTCAGAATGCGATTACTCCAAGTACCCATGCCAGCACAACTAGTCAGCAATATCTTTTTAATAAAACAAAAAAATAGACCAGTTTCGGCTAACAAGCCTTTATCAATGCTTAATGCTACTATCACTCCACCCACCATTTATATAGGCAGTAATCTATTTCCATTAGTTTATCACAATTGTTCATTAAACCCTGGTGCAAAAAGTGCACCTAACAAAATAATCCATTTTCTCTCCTTTTATTCAAAATATCATGCCTTCCTTTTTTATCTCTATCTGTAATAGTAAATCTAAACTGGGCTGAAGTGTGTTTAGTATGTTTGTACAATGCATTTGACAATTGAGCACTCCTAACATCAGTAGGATGTTCAGAAATGCGTAATTTTAAAGGTCGAGCAGTTTGTCCAACATAAAATGCTTGACAATTACAATTAGCCAGATAAATTACCCATTCAGAAGTACATTTCCCATAAACACGTACATCAGAAATACTTGAAGAATTCTTAGAACTGAATTCCTTAGTCTTATTGACATACCTACAAAAGCTGTAGTGATTGTACGGCTGCAACCCATGATGACCTCACCCCCTAGGGTCATTTGTTGAGATAAATATTTATCCATAGATTATCTTTTATGATAGTTTAACCATCCTCTTATGGTCTTACCACATATGTATGAAAAGAGACACCTTGGGGGGGACTATTTTTCAATAAATCTTCTGAGGTAAAAATACCCCAATACTTAATAATATTCATCCAAAGTGAAATATTGCTGCCTTAGTGGTAACCAACCTCAGCTGTGTATCTGAAGTTTTTTTTTTTTTTTTCTGGTATTTCAATAAGTTCTGCCTATTCAAATTCTGAACATACTTACTGGAATCCATAATTTGATCCAGTTTGTATCCCCGATTCAAAAACTTATTGACTAACTGTTGGTTCCGTTTCATAAACATTTCATCAGTAGAACATATACTTCATATTCACATAAATTGAGATTTTGGAATGTTCATAATGATATGTTTAGGGTGACAACTATCTGAATGCAATACTGAATTAACCTCAGGATGTTTTCTATGTACTTGACTTGATAAAGTACCATCCTGTTGTGTGTAAATTTCCACATCCAAAAATACTATCTGTGTACAACTACAATTTAGTGTAAACTGTAGTCCCCACTTATCATTGAGATATGTCACAAATTCTTTCAAATATTCCATGTCTGATCGCCACACATGCCAACAATCGTCACGGTATCTATACCATATATCTATAGATTCAAATACAAGTTATGCATAGGATTGTAAATTAATTGTACCTCCACATAGCCCATAAATAAGTCCGCATATATAGGAGGAAATGCTTAGTTGTAATTAACAATCTTGTTGGAAATAGAACACATTTTTATTCAGAACATGTTCCACTAAACAGACAGATGATGTATTAAATCCTGGACTGTATAAAGTTATATCCAACCAATAATTTATTGCCTCTAACCCAGCCCAATGGGGAATATTGGTGTATAGGGACATTACATCAAGAGTACACATGTACCACCCAGACTCCAGCTGAGTTTCTGAATTATATTAAAAAAATCAGTGGTATCTTGTATTCTAGATCTTGCATATAGTAGAAGTGGTTTCAAATATTGTCTTAAATAGGCAGATAGAGGCTCCATAAGTGACCCACCAGCCGATACTACTGGTTTGCCTGGCGGCGGTTGTTTGTTCTCTTCGGCAACATATAAAAATACTATCTTTTTGGATCTTTAACCATAAGTTCCACCTTAGTAAATTTATCAATTATACCTTCTTCTCTGTCCAGTTCTAAAAAGTGGTCAATATCCCTCTTGAGTACTGGTGTTGGATCCAGAAACATCCTCTGCTAGGTCACTTGATCAGACAAAGGTCTATGGGCCTCAGCCTCATACATCTCCCAGCCCCATACTACAACTGCACCCACTTTGTCTGCTGGGCTGACAACTATATTCCTGTTTTGCTTTTAAATTATCCAATGCCTGTTTTTGTGAAATGGACAAATTATGTGGAGAGATTTTCAGAAAACTGCTATAACTAAAATGTAAATCTCTTAATACTAGTTGTTGGAACACCATGACATTTTTGTTGGGTGGTAATGAAAAATTAGATGCTCTAAAGCTGAATCTGCTGGATTGTTCCTTTTCCTTATTTTGGTTTTGGAAGAATATTTTGAGATTTAATAATCCTATAAAAATTAATTGCATCCTGTGCAAATACATCCTCAGGGACCAAATAACTAGGCACAAAGCCAAGGTTTTTATTTAACAATCCTATTTCTTCAGAATTAAGAGCATAAGATGAAATGTTTAATACAGTCTTATCAACTATTTGGTCATAACTTGCAACAGTGTTTCTAAAGTGTGAATCTTCACACAATTTGTCCATTTCACAAAAGCAGGCATTGAATAATCTTAAAGCAAAACGGGGAATATAGCTGTCAGCCCAGCCGACAAAGGGGGTGTGGTTGTAGTATGGGCCTCGGAGATGTATGAGGCTGAGTCCCATTGACAGCTGTCTGATCAAGTGACCTACCAGAGGATGTTTTTGGATCCAACACCAGTATTTAAGAGGGATATTGACCAATTTTTAGAACTGGCCAGACAAAAAGGCATTATAGATACATTTACTAAGATGGAACTTATGGTTAAGGATCCAAAAAGACAATATTTTTATATATTGCTGAAGACTCATAAGAATAAACACCCGCCGGGCAGACCAATAGTATCGGGTCTATCTGCCTATTTAACACATTATTTGAAACCACTTCTACCATATGTAAGATCTAGAATACAAGATGCCACCGATTTTTTTTTTAATATAATTCAAGAAACTCAGCTGGAATCTGGGTGGTACATGTGTACTCTTGATGAAATGCCCCTCTACACCAATATTCCCCATTGGGCTGGGTTAGAGGCAATAAATTATTGGTTGGATAGAACTTCTTTATACAGTCCAGGATTTAATACATTATTGGTCAGTTTAGTGGAGCATGTTCTGAATAAAAATGTGTTCTATTTCCAACAAGAATGTTAATTACAACTAAGGGGGACAGCTATGGGAGCATCATTTGCTCTCATATGTGCGGACTTATTTATGGGCTATGTGGAGGTACAATTAATTTATGATCTTATGCATAACTTGTATTTAGAATCTATGGATATATGACATGGATACCTTGATGATTGTTGGCTTGTGTGGCGATCAGACATGGAATATTTGAAAGAATTTGTGACCTATCTCAATGATAAGTGGGGACTACAGTTTACACTAAATTGTAGTCGTACACAGTATTTTTGGATGTGGAAATTTACACACAACAGGATGGTACTTTGTCAAGTACATAGAAAAAGTACAGTTGTGTACACTTACCATAAATGTAGATGTTAAAGTGTATTCACTGTTGCAGTCATCACATTTGGGTTATCTGCCTGCAGGTAGCCCTCAGCCGGCCTGAATACCAGAGTCTTTGGATTTCTCCGTCAGTTGCTGTCTCTTCTTCCTTGAAGTCGGGTCGTCAGGGGTATAAAACATGCAGCCGACGCCATTACATTAGTGTTTCTTGCCCCAGATGTCAGGTGCCCCCACAATAGGAAGCAAATGTCTGGTATGGTACACCCCCAGCAAAAAGCAAATGCACAAGATATCGTATATGCCAAACAAGAAGGAAAGGTAGAGGCAGGAGAAGTCAGGGGGCTGGAGGGAGGGTAACCAGGACTGTAACCGTGAATACACTGTAACATCTACATTTATGGTTAGTGTACACAACTGTACTATGTTCTTTGTGTTTCACTGTTGCAGTCATCACATTTGGGTTGATTCCCAAAGCTAAGGAAGGGAGGAGGAAGTTAAAAGAGCATTAGGGCCAGCTATTGATCCCTGCAAGACTGCAGTGGCAAATCAAGCTCTGGATTTAGAAAAGCTAGGCAAGTGGTAATGCTTGGTGAAGGTATATACAGAGCTCCAGGTAGCAACGTCTAAGATGTCCCTGGTAGGGACCCCTCTCAGCAATGCCGCAGAGGTAGATGCAGCCCTGGTGGAATATGATCTTCTCCTCTGTGGGATAGGTTTTCCATGGTGCTTGTAGCAGAAATTATTGCAATGGGCTATCCATTTGGAAATGGTTAATTTTGAAATAGCCTTCCCCTCTTCCCCTGAAGCAAAGCTGACTAGCAGCTGTTCAGATTTTCTGATAGGCTTAGTCCTGTCCAAATAGAATCTAAGTAGCCTGTGCACGTCTAGAGAGTGCAATATTCATTCCCTTTTGTTTTGTGGATTAGGGAAAAATGTAGGCAAATGAATGGACTGATTTAGGATCACAGAAGACACCACCTTGGGCATAAAGGAAGGATTAGTCCTGAGGGAAACCCTGTCCGCATGGAAGATAATGAAGGGTTCCACTGCCATGAGAGCCTGTAATTCAGACATTCTTCTAGCTGAAGTAATGGCTGGAAGTAAGGCTGTTTTCCAAGAAAGGAATTTCAATTCTACTGTAGAAGCTGGTTTAAAGGGGGGAAGAGTGAGCTTTTCCAATACCAAGTTAAGGTCCCAGGCTGGAGAGGGAGCTCTCCTGGGGGGGGGGGGGGTCTTACATTTTTGGCCTCTCTAAGGAATTGCTTTAGCAAGGGGTGAGAGAAGAGGGGGTGGCTCAGTATTATAATGTGCTGAAATGGCAGAGGCATGAATTTTAGTTGATGAGGACAGGCCCTTGTGGAGCATTTCTGTTAAGTACTGCAGAATATGAGGTAAGCTGTGCACTGCTGTGCCCATCCCCTGAGCTAGGCTCCAGGAGCAGTATCTTTCCACTTTTCAACATAGGATTTTCTAGTACCAGTCCTCCTTGCCCACCAGAATGACATCCAGTACCTGTTTACTGAGGGATGCTAGGGGACAGCTCAAGGAATTAGCCTGGCTGCAAGGTTCAGGGTTTGAAGCGGAGGGTGCAGAATCTGGCCCGCCTGCTGGGACAGCAGGGAAGGGGTCTGAGGCAGGTGCCATGGTTGTAACAGTGTCCTAATGCGCAACAGGGAGTACCAATGCTGGCGTGGTCAGTCTGGTGTAATCAGTATTGTCCTCAGCGTGTCCTGTTTAACCTTTAGTAGAACCTTCGAGAGGAGAGGCAGAGGGGGAAGGCATAAACTGAGAGGCTTTCCCAGGTGAAGGACAGGGCATCCACTTTCCAAGCTTGGCTGTGGGGAATTTGTGTGCAAAATTTGTGCAATTGGTAGTTTTGAGGGAAGGGAAACAGGTCTACCTCTGTAGTCCCCCATTTGTTCCTCAAGAGGTTGAATATTTTGGTTTCTAGTTTCCATTAGTTTGGGTCCATGAGATTTCTGCTTAGGTTGTCTGCCAGTGAATTTAGTTTGCCTGGCAGGAATTGAGCTTGCAGGTGTACTTGGTAGCTCAAGGCTGTGTTACACAAAGCCATGGCTAGTCTGCAGAGTGGGTACGAGTGGGTTCCCCCCTGCTTGTTTATGTACCACATAACTGTGGTGTTGCCTGTCTTTACCAATAGCTGTCCTGGAAGAATACGGCCTTTGAAGGCAGGTGCATCTGTCTCGGGTTCCATCTGCAGTGAATGCACTGCCCTGCCATGTGAGCCCCCCCCCATGCATAGTCTGATGCGTCTGTTGTTGGGGTTTGGGTGGCAGGGGGTAGAGTGCAAGGGAGTCCCTTGTTGTGGTAGCAGGCCTCTGCCCACCAAAGGAACTCTCTTCATACAAGGAATGATAGAAATCATTGGTCCTGAGACTGTTGATACCATAGGCTTTTTAGATATCATTGGAGTTTCCTCATATGCAGTCTTGCATATGGAATTAGTAAAATGCAAGAGGCCATGAACCCCAGGGCTTGCAGTATTTTCCTTGCAGATAGTTGGGGTTTTGTGGCCAATAGTTTGAAGTAGGTTGTCAAACTTGCTTCTCCGGAGTGAGGAATGCCATCTGGGAAGTCCTGTTCAAGCTTGCTCCCAGGAATACAATCTGTTGGCAGGGTACTAGGTGAGATTTCTTTTCATTTATGTACCCCATAGAGGTTAGAAGTTTCTTTACGAATGCCAGGTGTTGTAATAGCACATCCTGGCTTTCTGTCTGAATAAGACAATCGTCCAAATATGGGTAAATTTGAATATTTCTCTGCCTGCAAAATGTAATGGCTTGAGCTAGACACTTTGAATACCCTGGGCACAGTAGATAAGCCAAAGGGAAGTGCAGAGAACTGCATGGAGCCTGCCCTGAAGCGTATGTCTTGGTTTAAGGGAGCATCCAGTAATTTAGCTTTTACATGATCTGGCAAGTTTTGTTCCTTAAGCCAAGCATGCCTTCTAATTACAGACCCAGAGACAGTAGCCCTGCAAGATGCTTCTAAAGCATCAAAACCACATTGCAAAGTATGTTTACCAACTTGTTCGGCAGAATGCATTAAATCCTGTAATTCTTTGTGTTCAGTACAGTCAGGAATCAACATCATTTTCTGTTTATGTAGCCCCATAACATGCTGCTGATACTTTAACATATAAAACTGTCAATTTAAAGCTGTAATAGCCAAAGTAGCAGAAGTGTATGTCTTCTTATCCCATCTGTCTAGGGTTCTAGAATCTCTATCAGAAGGGGTAGGATTTTTGGCAGCAGTAGCCTTAATGCCTTTTGGTCCTTGGGAAATGGTCTCAGGATCTGCAGAGGGAATCTTGAAGAGGGACTTGAGAGAGTCAGGTACTCTGTAGTACCTGTCATTTTTTTTGTGGGAGCTGGAGGTAAAGTGTCTGGGGTAAGGCTAGATTCCATGAAGGCATCATCTACAATGTCCAGAACAGGAGGGATAGCTAAAGGCCTGTGCTGAGGTAGTAAGAATTCCCTAAGTCTCTTTTTGGACTCTGAGTAATCCTGGCTTTCCCAGCGGAAATGCTCCTTAAGAGTGTGCAAGGTTTCACCAAAAGAAAAATCCTCTGGAGCAAAAGTGGAGGGAATGGAATCCTCTGTATCAGAATCCTTATAAGTAGATAAGGGCAAATTCTGGTAATCGGAAGGAGCAGAAAAATCTGATTCCGGATCAGAAGAAGCTGAAAGAAAATCAGTTGTCCTTCAAGAATGCAACTGCAGTCCTGACATATGGGTTGTCCTGCCTCAGGCAGCCCTTCGGTCGGCCGGATTCCAAAGTCTGGGTCCAGCGTCGGCTGATGTCGCCTCCTCCCCGACGTCAGAGCGGCTGGAGTATAAAGGCATCCGCCGACACCATCTTCTTCAGTCTTTCTTGTGCCCAGAAGCAGTTAGTGCTGGGTCAGCTCCTGTGTTTCAGTTACGAAGTCATCGCTAAGTACCCCATTGGGGAACATATTTTTCTTGCCTCAGCCGATGTCAGAAAAATTGAAATAATTGTTTGTCTTGTGGTAAACAAATACCTCATAAGGACTTCCATTCTTACTGCCTTGCCTGGGCCCAGACCACGACGTTTCGGCCTGTGCTGCCTGTGCTTGCTTTAATAGCACACTCAGGCGCCGGGCAAAATTTGCCTTTTGGATCAACCGACAGCACAAGCTACCAAAAATGCAAGGACGGGACCGACATCCTCGCCCGGCCCACTGATACCACGCCTAAGCCCTCCGTGAGTGCATCGCAGAAGCGGTAATTCAGGCCCCAGCCGACATCGCTTAACGTTCTTCGGTCCCGAGACTACAATGATGTTGTGTTGATTTCCACCAGAAACCGAAGCTCTAGATTTACCCGACACCATTCCTGTGGACAAGGTTACCCCTGCCGTGGGGCAGCTAGGCCTCCGGTATCCATGTCCATCAAGGCCTTGCATGTGCTAAGGCTGCCAGCCAGGCCAAGGCCCATCCTAAACCTACTGCTCAGGGCCCCTCTTCTGATAGACAGATCATGACTCTTGCTGCAGATCTAATCTCTCTTATCAGGGATTCTCAGCCGCACCCAGACAGAGGTTCTCAGCCGCCTGCAGATAAAAGGCCTAGAACTGAGCAGACAGACACCCTCTCTTCAGATGAAGCCTCTGGGGATTCAGAGCATTCAGATACCCAGGAAGAATCCTTCCAGGCCTATGAGGACTCGGATGCTGAGGATTCAATTCCCTCTGCCTCCCCTCCAGAGGATATTTCTTTTGGTGAAGTTTTCCACTCCATGAGAGAACATTTTCAGTGGCAGGGTCAGGAATTTTCGGACTCCAGGAAAAGGCTACGTACCTTCCTTAAGCTACCCCAACGCAGACCTTTAGCTATTCCTCCAGTGCTGGATGTCCTTGATGATGTATACTCAGACTTCAGTACTTCGCCTGATTCTCTCCCTCCTGCTCCTGTCAAGCCTGACAGATATTACAGGGTCCCTGAAACCCATAAGCATCTCTTTAAGGCCCACTCTGTGGATCTAGAAACTATTTCACAGGGCCCCAAGGCAGTGGCTACTTCCTCGGCCAAAAATCCTCTGCCCGCTGACAGGGAAGGTAGGTCCCTGGAGAGATGGGGCAAAAAAGTTTATACCTCTTCCACCCTTGCCATGAGGTCTCTCAACTGCCTTTTTCATATGTTTCAGTACCAGGATTACTTAATGGATGATTTGCAGAAAAAGTTAGCCTCTCCTGAGCCTATAGATAAAAAGGCATTGCAGGATCTGGTTCATAACACTCAGCAGGTTAGCAATCATTTTCTTCAGTGTGGTTATGTATTGGAAGCTTCATGTAGGGCAGCCATAACAGGGGCCGTTATTCGTAGACATGCTTGGTTGAAAGAACAGCCTCTGCCAGACCATGTTAAAGTTAAGCTCCTGAATGCACCTCTGGAAAAACAGAAGCTTTTCGGTGCTAATGCACAGGATGTGTTGAAGTCTATTGAGGAAAAGGCTAAATCAGTACAGACTGTCAAGGATTTCCTCCAGGTTCAGCCCCCCAGATTCAGCAGGAATTGGCCTTCAAAGAATTGGTCCTTTCCAGACTCAGACAAGTTACAAAGGGGTAAAAGCAGGCGTGTTCGAGGTAGAGGGCAATACCGAGGCTCCTACAGGGGCCGCCAATGGCAACTACCAAATCAGAGAAGTGGCGCAGGGAGTTCACCTGCACCACAGGGACATTCACAATGACTTGACTTTCACTCCACCTACCAAGGCTCAAAGAGAAGCACCTCTAGGTGGAAAATTATCCTTATTCTCAAAGAACTGGCACATTTTAACCAAGGGCAAATGGATTCTGGACATAATAGACAGAGGTTACAGGTTCCACTTCCACACCTTACCAACGAGACAAGGCATGCCAAACCTGCCACAAAATCAAAGGGCAGAGACTCTCTTACAAGTTTCAAAGCTCTTACAAATAAAAGCTATAGAAAAGGTTCCTCCTCAGGAACAAGGCCAGGGATTCTATTCAAGGCTGTTCCTTGTTCCAAGAAAAGAAAAGCAATGGAGGCCTATACTGGACTTGTCCGTTCTAAACACCTTTCTCATTGTGCCAAAATTCAAAATGCTGACGTTACAGCAACTCCTTCCCATGCTGGGCAAGGGGTCTTGGCTGGCTACTCTGGACCTCAAGGAGGCATACCTGCATGTCCCAATCAGACACAGCTGCAGAAGATACCTCAGATTTCTTGCAGGAACAGAGCATTATCAATTCTCACATTGCCGTTTGGCTTATCTACTGCCAGAGTGTTCACGAAATGCCTGGCATCAGTAGTTGCACATTGCAGACTCCAAGGGATCCAAATATACCCTTACCTGGACGACTGCCTCATAGAAGCAGACAGCAAACAAACCTTGGTAAAAAACTTGGACTATGTCATTCAGTTGCTACAGGCTTTGGGATACACAGTCAACATTCAAAAATCAAGACTATTGCCATCCCAAAAGATTATTTTTCTAGGAGCAAACCTGGACACACAATCACAAATGGCTTTCCTCACAGAGGAGAAACAACAGCATTTACCAGATTACTTCAAAAGCCTAACAAAAGTTACCCAGCTGAACGCAAGGAATATCTTGCAGGCCCTGGGTTTCATGGCATCTTGCATTCTTCTGATCCCTCTGGCAAGACTACACATGAGAAAGCTACAATGGTACCTAAAAAGCTTATGGTCCCAACACAGCCACAACCTAGAAGACGTAATACCACTCATCCCATGCCTGCAAAGGGAATTTATGTGGTGGGCCCAAGCAAGCCATTTAAACCAAGGCATGCCTTTCAGCAAAGTTCAAGCAAGTCAAACCATTACAACAGACACCTCAGATCATGGATGGGGGGCACACATGGAGGACAGATGCATTCAAGGTCAATGGACTCCTACGGAAATGCCTCTGCACATAAATCAAAAAGAGATGTTGGCAGTGATGCATGCAATAGAATTCTTTGGAAAATCTCTACAACAGGGCCATCTGCTAATAAGGACAGACAACACCACGGTCATGTGGTACATAAACAAGGAGGCACTCACTCGTATCCCCTCTGCAGACTAACAATGGCTCTTTGGGAAAAGTCCCTGAAACTGAACATTCATTTGCAATCCCAGTTTGTTCCGGGCAAGGACAGGTTGAGCAGAGATTTCGTGGATCCACACGAATGGATGCTGCATCCACACATTTTCTCACAAATAACAACTGCATGGGGAAGACCAGACATAGATCTCTTTGCTTCTCATCACAATCGCCACCTGGACAGGTTCTGCTCAAGGACACACCATCCTCTAGCCTGGAGAACGGATGCTCTCTCCTTCAGCTGAAATGCCCTAAAAATCTATGCATTCCCTCCTCTACCACTAATGACCAAGGTGTTACTGAAGATCAAAGCAGAGCAACCAAACGGAATATTGATAGCTCCAGACTGGCCGAGGCAGCATTGGTTTCCCTTGCTACTAAGCATAACTCACACCAAACCGTGGCCCTTGCCCCAATGGCCACTGCTCCTAACTCAACACAATTACAGGACTGTTCATCAAAACCTGCAAACATTACAACTGACAGCTTGGAGGGTTACATGACTTTGCCCCATGTCCCCCTCTCCGAAAAGGTTCAGGAAATCTTGCTGGAGGAACGCAGACCTTCTACCAGAAAAACCTTTTTGGCCAAATGGAACAGATTCATCATCTGGAATGCCAAAAAGGGTCAGGATGCATTAGTAATGAACATACCTCAGATATTAGAATACTTGGCAGAAATGTTTCATAGTGGACTCTCATATTCTTCCATTAAAATTCATGCTTCAGCAATCTCAGCAAATTACAACTGTGACCCACCTGTGTTTTCGCATCCCTTGCTAAGACAGTTTCTAAGAGGGATAAAGAATATCAAACCTCCCAGAAAACCACCAGTTCCTGCTTGGGACCTAACTACGTCTCGGAAAAATTAACTCTTCCTTCTTTTGAACCAGCAGCATCTTCAGAAATGCAATTTCTCTCCTGGAAAACAGTCTTCCTGTTGGCAGTTACCTCAGCAAGAAGGGTCTCAGAGATACAGGCCCTCATGGCAGTACCTCCCTTTCTCATCTTTCATCAGGACAGAGTTTCTCTAAGGACCAATCCGTCATTCATGCCAAAAGTGATATCCAGGGTGTCTCTAAATCAAGCAATTCACCTGCCTACTTTCTTCCCCAATCCTCAAAATAAAGGGGAAAAGCTGCTACATACTTTGGACATACACAGACAATTACGCTACTACTTGGACAGAACAAAGACCACCAGGAAGTCTAACCAACTATTTGTAGCCTATGCTGCCGGAGTGCAAGGAAAGGCAGTCTCCAAACAATTTCAAAATGGATTGGACACTGCATCAGATTCTGTTACTCCTTCCATGGAAAGGGTGTGCCAGCCAATATTAGGCCACACTCAACCAGAGCTATAGCCACATCCACAGCCTTTTTAAGAGGAGTGGCTACAAAGGACATTCTAGAGGCTGCTACATGGAGCTCCGTGCATACATTAACCAGACACTACAACCTGCCTTTATACTCCAGATCCCGAGCAGGCTTTGCATCTGCAGTCCTGCAGGGTCTTTTAGCTACACCATCCCTTGCTTAGATCCTACCACCCCCAGCTTGGCTATGGTATTCAACTCGTATGTCAGGACTGCAGTTGCATTCTTTAAGGACATAGTACAGTTTTGTACCTACCATAAATGTAGATGTCCGATAGATATGCAACTGCAGTCAGGTTTTCCCTCCCTCCAACCCCTCTGCTTTTTACCTTGGGTCCATTCCCCCTCTCCTTTTAGCTGGGGTTATCTATTATGGTGTATCTGTTTATTACTGTTGTGCATGTCTGGGATTTTTTGCTTATCCATTCACAAATTTAGCCTTCCTTGGAGGGCACCTGGCATCTGGGGCAAGAAACACTGAAGAAGATGGTGCCGGCGGATGCCTTTATACTCCAGCCGCTCTGACGTCGGGGAGGAGGCGACCTCAGCCGATGCCGGACCCAGACTTTGGAATCCGGCCGACCGAAGGGCTGCCTGAGGCAGGACAACCCATATGTCAGGACTGCAGTTGCATATCGGACATCTACATTTATGGTAGGTACAAAACTGTACTTTCTAGGTCTCTTAGAGGGGGAAGGCTGGCTTCCCCTAATTAAGGTAATAAGGTCTTCAGCTATTCTAAGCATTTGTTTTTTAGGCATATGGGCCTGAGCATGCGGTTTGGTCATCTGTTTTCTAGGCATGGTGCTTGTTTTTGGCCTGGATGAAAATGATGGCGTCTGTTTAATATGAATGTCTGTAGGCCTGAATACACCCTCCGAAGCCGGTGCCTGCACAGTGGCTCTGGACCCATCCAAGGTAGAGGCATGCACAGGTTCCATAGTCTAAGAAGCATCTCACGGTATACCGGACTCCGAATGGGTCTCAGTAGAGGCCTGCAAATCAGAAGTAGTGGGTATCAGGGGCTGCAAAAGCACCTCACTGAGTACCGGCGGACTGGTGACTAACTTAACGGAAGTGTCGTCGGCAGTTTTGGACCTATGCGGTCTCTGTCTTTATCCTTACATTTTTTTTGGAATATCGAAAGTCAGATGGCTTGACCAAGCCATTTTGGAGTACACAGAACGAGTATGAAAGTAATTAGCTGCAAAAATAGCCCGACGATGAATAGTTTGGGCGTTGAACAAGGCACAAAACCGACAACGAGGGACATCGTGGTCTGAGCCTAAACAAGGGATGCAGTAAGAATGAAAATCTCTGAGGTATTTGCTTTCCACAGGTAAGACAATTATTAACTTTTAATGACATTGGTTAGAGCAAGAAAAAGGATTCCCAACAGGGTACTTAGCTTTTTTCGAAGACTTCGGGTCTGAAACTCGAAAACGAAAATTTCAGGAGTAGGCTGACCGGCACTTGCGAATTGCTTCTGCTTTGGACATCGCACGGCAAGAAAGACTGATGTAATGGTGTCGGCTGCATGCTTTATACCCGAGGACTTGACATCAAGGAAGAAGCGACAGCAACCGACGCAGAAATCCGAAGACTGATTCAGGCCGGCAGAGGGCTACCTGCAGGCAGATAACCCAAATGTGATGACTGCAACAGTGAAACACAAAGAACATCATTCTGAGGTTAATTCAGTACTGCATTCAGATAGTTGTCACCCTAAACATATTAAGAACATTCCAAAATCTCAATTTATGAGTACAGTGTACATGTTGTACTGATGAAATGTTTATGAAACAGAACCATCAGTTAGTCAATAGGTTTTTGAATGGGAGATGCAAACTAGAACAAATTATGGATTCCAGCAAGTATGTTCAGAATCTGAATAGGCAGAACTTATTGAAATGCCAGAAAAAAACAACTTCAGATACACAGTTGAGGTTGGTTACCGACTATGGCAGCAATATTTCCCTTTTGATGAATATTATTAATAAGCACTGGGGTATTTTGACCTCGGAAGATTTATTGAGAAATATAGTCTCCCTAAGGTGTCTTTTTTTTCTTACAGACATGGTAAGAACATAGGAGGATGGTTAAACTATCATAAAAGACCATCTATGGATAAAACTTTATCTCAACAAATGACCCTAGGGGTTGAGGTCATCAGGGGTTGTAGTCTTGCAATCACTGCAGCTTTTGTAGGTATGTAAATAAGACTAAGGAATTCAGTTCTAAGAATTCTTCACATGTTTTTGATATTTTTTTATGGGAACTGTACTTCTGAATGGGTAATTTATCTGGTTAATTGCAGTTGTCAAGCATTTTATGCTGGATAAACTGCTTGACCTTTCAATTTACGCATCTCTGAACATCTTAGTGATGTTAGATGTGCTCTTGTCAAATTCATTGTACAAACATATTAAAACACCCTTCAGCCCAGTTTAGATTTACTGTTATAGATGGAGATAAAATAGGATGACATGATATTTTGAATAAAAGAGAGAGAAAAGGTGCACTTTTTGCACCAGGTTTGAATGAACAATTGTGATGAACCACTGGAAATGGATTACTGCCTATATAAGTAGTGGGTGGAGTGATGGTAGCATTAAGCACTGATGAAGGCTTGTTAGTGGAAACCGGTCTGTCTATTTTTTGTTTTATTAAAAAGATATTGCTGACTAGTTGTGCTGGCCTGGGTGCTTTCATTGAGTAATTGCAATTCGGCTATGCACTTTTGTTACTGGTGTGGTAGAGTTGAGATTTCAGAATGTAGCCAGGCAAACCTCCTCAAAACGGTACCAATGGCCACAGCCCTGGAAAAAGTACCAGAATCACACATAACACGTGACAATGAGCAGTGGCTGTACAACTGAAGAAACTAAATTATTTAAAGCAGATTTTTCCTTACAAGAAGAAACTGCAGAGAAAACATTCATCATACTTTCACAATTAAAATAAACTTACATAGGAGCCTGACCATCCAAAATTCTGAAAATAAGTTGCAGAAGTATACACTTTTTCCCATACTTCTCAATAATCTTCCCATCCTTATCAGAAAGAGTAGGACTGGAATTAACTGAATGTTTTAACAGCAGTAGGATTAGCTAAAGCTGTAGCTGTTTAGTCAGGTTTGAGAGGAGTGTATAAAAACTTACAAGATTGAGGAACTCCAAACATCCTATCTGCCATTTTAGGGGCAGCTGGCTGACTATCTGGAAAATTCTAGACATTGCCACACACACCCTCCAAAGCTGACAGAACTGGAGGAATGGGTGAGTGTTCTGAAAATTCTTTCTGCAACAGCTCTGGTATTTTCTGAACGACTGAGAAATTCCAATGTTTCCCAGTGAAAACACAGGCACATTCCTGAAACTGTCTCAGAGGAAAAGAACCCCACACAGGGAGAAGGCTCAATAGCCTGAATTAAACCCTTAATCAGACCCAATAAACTACTCTTGTCTAAAGAAATTTGAGGAATAGTGGATACATGTTTAGTTTTTGGTTTCTTTTTGACAAGAAAAATATGGCCAATAGTGCTATTAATGGCAGTGGTAGCTTCCCCAGGAATGACCACAACAGTCTGACAAAATACGCAAGTCTTCCCTGTTCCCTCTCTCAGGACTGAGTGGCTCTCCTTTGCCATTGAGGTGAAACTAATAGATGCACAGGATGTGGCTAACACAGGGGGTTAGTGGCTGTAGGTGATGCACCTGAGGGATCTGGGGTAAAAGATGAGTGGTCTGAGGAACAAACAATGGCCACAGCGGAGTCATCCACCTATTGCTGAGGCAACCTGCTTAACACTTTTGTGTGTGTGTTTGAAAGAAGGACTGACTATGGTACTGATAGTTTACTTCATGGTCAAGCTGAAAATTGGTCAAGCTGAAATTGTGCCTCTTTTCCATGGAAAACAAGAAGCAAAAGCCTGTAAAGTTGTGTATCTTAAAAAAAAGTCACCTTTTTCACACACAGACACACAAAAAGCAATAACACTATACCAGTCCCCTGCCAAAAAAAAAAAATAGAATTCCTCCACAAGAAAAAAAAATGCTTTTCAATTATTTTGCACAACTTTTAAACTGAAAAATGTGCTTTCATTTAAAAGTACAGTATATGACAGTCTGTTAAAACACAAACATTTTTTAATGGAAGTTTTTTCCTTAAAAGAAGCTTATCTGCCCAGCAAAGGAGCAGCATAAGCTGACCATCGATCCTTGAAAATCTCAGAGAAACAAACTTTCCAGCAGCAGGAAAGCTCTAAAGGGCTTGGTGCCCTAAACTATCTTTATAGTCAGCTCAGCTTGAGTTGACTGACAAAATAGCCAGTGAAAGGGGCCCCGAAGCTTTGTAAGCTGGCCAGTTGTTATAACCTATACAGGATACAACCCACATAGTTAAGTCTACTGCAGCAGTGATCAGTATGATAAACATCAGTCTGCACAGTGATCATGAAAATGTCTTCTTCGCTGTTCTGTAATTTTATCTATTTTATTTGGTAACCAGGTCGATGGACTGGTTCTTGGATTATTTTCAGTCATGGATAGGGCATAATACAGAAATCATGAGTAAATTAAATGTAACACTTGGCATAAAAAGTAAACAATGCTTAGGTCATAGGCTCTTCTAACATAAGAGAGCACATGCAGCATAAAAATGCACAGCATAATAATACTTAAGAACTGCACATTGCACTGGTCAGTGGTCCTTACTTAAAAAGAAATACACTGTATGCATTAACTGAAGTAGTGCAAACAAGATAAAAACAGTAAAACAGTGTGTGGTAAAACACTACTGAAATACAAATTTAAGTAGCATAGTTAAAATCTGCTTAAATTTGTTAAGCTGCTGCGGAGAAAGAGAAAATTAACTATGTACATATTTACATGACTTGTTTAACAGTTACACTACACTAGACTGAGGCAGATCAGGACTGAACCATTTCAGTAGCTGTTATAAGGAAATGTATTTTAATCGCTTTCTTGAAATATATTTTTAATCACTTTTTTGAAAACAGTTGCAGCTGCATGATGGAGGTGTTTTAGGACATTTTCAGCATCTCCCCTATTTTCTAAGGTCCAGTTGGAAGGGGCTCCAATTTGCAGGAATTATTTCACTATCTTTTTTTCCACTATTGATCTTTATAAGAAGGGGGGAGGAGATGTAAAAATTACTTGGAGATCTCAGGGAGTTTTAAAGGGGTGTATTTGATATGAAGCTTTGCTTTAAGAATGGGTCAGTAGCTGTTCAGCAGCTAAAAGAAAAAGGTAAAATGCAAGAAATATGGAGGGTAGTCAATTGGTTTTAGAAAGAGGTACAGCAGTTTTTGTTCTTGGGGAACTTAATAAAGCTAGGTGGTTTTACTTGATGCTTATAAAATGTGGGTGTTCTGAGAGGAGCTAAGAGTGACAGCCTAAATGTATATTTTACATGACAAATTAGAACATTAGTAGTAAGGGCATGCCTTGTTTGCTGGGTAAAACAGCTATAAATTATGTGGCATACTTTCAGCTGATAATTAACTTTGCCTATAATGTTCTCAGTATCCTTATTAAAGGAAAGGCTGGATTAGTGAGAGCTACGCCTAATCAGGGCAATAGATGGATAGAGATTTGCTTTTGGAAAGTTTTGAGGGTGTACAAAAATGCAACAAGTACTCTCCCTTTGTGAAGTTGGGGAAAAATACAGGTAAATGAATGGCCTGGTTAATGTTGGATTCTGACACCACCTTAGTCAGAAAAGAGCCATTGATGCATAAGGAGACCCTATCCTTATGAAAAATCAAGTACAGAGGTTTGGAAGACAGTCTAACTCCGAAATTCTCCTGGCAGAAGTAATAGCCACTAGAAATAAGGTCTTCCATGTCAAAAACTTCAAATCACACGTGGCTGCTGGTTCAAAGGGAGACTTTAAGGTCTGCAGTACCAAGTTAAATCCCAAGGTGGAAAAGGGTCTTAATAAGGGGGCCTGAGAAGCAGTGTTTCTTTCAAAAAGGCTTTACACAGCTTAGAAGAAGCTAAAGATAGATATTGAAACCCCACATGAAAATGAAAAATGGCAGCATGTTGAACTTTGATAGTAAGATGCA
Source organism: Protopterus annectens (assembly GCF_019279795.1). Taxonomy (NCBI): domain Eukaryota; kingdom Metazoa; phylum Chordata; order Ceratodontiformes; family Protopteridae; genus Protopterus; species Protopterus annectens. Next base: position 1,617,946,884 of record NC_056739.1, on the reverse strand, counting down.
CTTGCCCCCCACCCCACACACTGAATAATTTCAGCAAAAAATCAGGAATTGAATGAACTAGAAATGGGATTTACGTGATTTTGCTCAGCCCAATAAGCAAACTTTTTCCACTTACTTCTGTAGAACATCTTGTGGAGGGTTTGTGTTATGACAGTAGAATGGAATGAACAGGGGAAGAAAGCTTGGGCGGCCTGACTATTAATGGAAATGAAGAAACTATGCGGTTAGTTTGAGATTTTGAAGGTCTGGGAGAACCATGTCTGTCAGATGAGACTAAGTCAGTCATTTAATCCAGAATCCAAAGGGGACGCAGAAGGCTAGGCCACAGGAAGGGGACCAGATTTGTCGAAGCCAATAAGGGTGACTTTGCTGTTCAGCCTGACTGCTTTTTCAAGGAATTTGGGGATCAAAAGAGTTGCGGGATAAGTGTACAGGAGACCAGAGGGCCAATTGTGGAGTACACCTTCCTTCGATGACTCCCCCCCGATGGGGCATCATGGCAAAAAAGCTGCTGCATTTGTTGTTCAGGGGAGATGTGAAGAGATTGCAGAGATAGCCCCACTGCTGGAAGATCATATCCGACACTCTGTTAAGGATCCACTTGTGAGGAAGTAGAATGGACCTGCTCAATTTGTCTGCTATCACATTGGACTTACCTGGAATGTGCATTGCAATCAGAAAGTGGTTGGAGGTGATCGCTCATTATCACCACTCTTAGGGCTTCTTGACATAAGAGGTAGTATTTGGTTCCCCCTTGTTTGTTGATGAACCAAACCAATGACATGTCTGTCTGAACCACAATCAGTCCAAGAGGAAGAGAGCTTTGGAATGCTTGCACCGCCTTCATCTCCAGAACATGGATATACAAGTTGGCCTCTTTGGGAGACCAAGTGCCTTGGACCATCTTGCCCATGAAATTCCCCTCCTTCACTGAATCTGGGAAGCGTCTGTGGTCACTACAGTCTTGGGTTGAGGAAGGACAAAGGGATGACCTTGTAAAGGTTGCCGTAACTACATCCACCAGGAAAGATGTCGCTTGCAAACCTAAGAGATGCATATTTTCGTAGACGTGGGCTGATTATCGACCACTGCATCTGAAGCATCCACTGCAGGATCCTCATGTGATACCTTGCCAAGGGTAGAACCCAATGCCTGAAGAACCAACTGTGCTGATATCCTGGTACTGCAGATTATTTTCCTGATCTGAGATTTTAGTATGTAGCCAAGACCTGGGTAATGCGGTCATTGACCCAGTGTCAAATATTCCCCCCATGAATTCCAGAGCTTGACTGGGTTTAACTGTGACTTTGCTGTAACTGACCGTTATGCCTAAATGAGAACAGGTTTGCAAGACATGGTCTCTTACTTGTACCAATTGATGCCCAGTCAGGGTGGTGATGAGCCAGTCGCCCAGATATGGAAACACTCAATCTTTACAGCCTCAAGTGTGCTGCTACCGCTGCCATGCATTTGTTGAACACCCTGAGGACTGTGGTGAGACCAAAGGGCAGTGTTCTGAACTGGCAATGACTGGCTCCCAGCCAGAAGCATAAGTACCTTCTGGACCCCTGTTCATCTTGACACGATAGCATGTATCCTGAATGTCTATCAAGCATATACACACTCATCCTTGCCCAGAAAGGGCAAAATGGACTGAACCGTGACTATGTGGAGCTTGGTGTGCTGAACTGCTTTGTTTAGTATGCTGAGATCCAAAATCAGTCTCCAGTCTTTGGCACTAAAAAGAATCTTTAACAAATTCCACACTCTCTCTGGTCAGGAGGTTCTTCCTGGATTACTTTTTTTTTTTTCCTAGAAGCTTTTGTATTTCTAGTGCTGCTACTTCCCTCTGTCTGGGTGAAACATTGGGAATTCTCTTGGTTATGGGGGGTATGAGGGAAAAGGGAATAATATAACCCCTGGAAACAATCCTCTGAACCCAGGTATCTTCTGTTAAACTTTGCCAGGCTTCCTAGTGCCTAGATAAGTAACCCCCGACTGCCTCCAGTGGAAGGCAGTCGGGTCTCCATTCAAGAATGCTGAAAAGGTCTGTCGGAAAAGGAATCCTTCTACCCTAAGTTTTGTGGACCTCCTCTGCCATGGAGGCCTCTAACATAATCGCCCCCCACTCCTAGGGGAGCTACCGATACAGGTGTCCTGGAAAGGACCCTGTGATTTCTTGAACCACATCTTATGACCTCCTTGCTGGTTCCTGGAAAAGGTCTGCTGGGGGTTCGAAAAGCATATGCTCACTGCAGACAGGGTCTTCCCATCCTTCTCACACCTGGAGAGCGTGGCCTTCACTGCGTGGCCAAACAAGGAGGAAGTGTCAAAAGCAGCATTGACAAAATATGGCAAAGGGCTCCACAAAATTATACAAGTGCATCCAGGCATGCCTCCTAAAGGAAATATCTGTACCTGCTGCCCTTGAGGCACCTTCCTGATGTGAGATGAGCCTCCTGGATGAATTGGTGATCAACTGAAGGGTAGCAAACTGTGAGGTTAGCAGATTGTGCCTTTCCAGTAATCACCAGAGAGTTGAAAAGCTCCTTGATTAAGTCCCTCTGCAACCTTGTGAAATGTGCCAAATACTTCAGCAATCAGATGGCAAATGTCACTGAAGCATATACACACTTCCCAAACTTGTCCAATGCACTAGACTCTCTGTTAAGGGGGTGGAAAGAGGAACTCTGTTCCTCGAGTTCCCTCCTCATGGCCGCTACCACAACAATGGCATCAACTGGTACACCCTTGCGTCAGTGTTCTCTCCCGAATGGTGGAGCCAGAATCCTATTAGGTCTTTTGGGGATTGACTTAATCTATCAGGCTCCTTTCACACCCGCTGAGACACCAGGTCGATGAGGTCATCAACAGGTGAAGTGAACCAGGAGGTAGACGGGCCAGTCGAAGGCATTCAGAAGCACTTACTCCTTAGGAGTCTGGTTCTGGGCAGACCAACTACTTTTCTGCCTTAGGATCTCAAGAATGTCTCCAAAGGAGACATCCTCGGGTAGTGACTTGGGAGACCTTTCTCCTTCATCAAAGTCGGTGTCCTCTGCGATAGACTCCTTGGGCGGAGTCAAAGTGCTTCCTCTTGCACGTTTTCTTCTAAGGAACTTCTTTGGTAGGGTGCTCCTGAGAAGGGTCAGAAGAAATAACATTAACCGGCTGGCTAGACTGGAAGCTTCAGGCTGGCTGTGCCACTGGAGTGGAGTAATGAGGATCACTGGGCACAGACAGATGAGAAGTTTGTGATGGATCTGACAAGGAAAGGCACACCTGCTCCTCTGGAGCACAGAATACCCTCTTCACAGCCTCAAATGTCGACCACTGAGGAGAGGGAAGGCAACAGATCTGAGAGAAGGAGTCTCTGGCCTGCTACCTCCCCCCAATCCAAGGGTCAGACACCCGAGATGTAAGCAGGAGCTGAGCTGTCAAAGGCTGAAGCTCTGAGAGGAAGAGACAGTTCCGAAAACATTGGAGTCTATCTCATCTGCCTAGATCTGACCTGGAAGCTTTAGCTCCAAGAGTCATCCAGATCCAAAGACGTCAGAGCCAGTGCATTCAGTAGTAGTCTGATCCAAAGAAGACAATCTGTTCAGATCCAACACAGATGCACCGGGTGCAGTCAGAGCCAAGGACTCTAAAACCACTGTTCAGGTCAGAGGAGGAACCACAATCAGTGGGGGAGTGAAAGGGCATTGTTCCTGATCCAAAGAGGTAGAAACTGTGATAACTCCCTTCTGAAAATGCTCCACGAAGAATTTCCTCAGCATCCTCTCCCATGACACTTCTACAGGAGCGAGCAGAGTACACTGGTAGTGACTTAGAGCACCACTCTAAAAAAGGCGAGAGCACCCTGAAGGGAACAGAGTCTATGCCTGGGGAGTAGACCGTACAAGGCATAGACATTGGATCCAAAGAACACTTAGAGAAATCCTAAGCAACAGCAGCAATGACCAACTTAATCGGCTCTGAAGAAGGTCTGGTTCCAGATGCAGTCCAGTCGGCTCCAAGTAAGTGGAAGGTGCTGAGTCCAAGGAGCAGCTGGATCTTTTGGATGGTTTTGAAGCACGTGACTGAACTCCAGCAATAGCAGTGGAAAAAGGAGTAGGCAGAAGACCTTTCAAAATTAGCGTGTTCTGCTTCTCTGCAAGAGCTTCTGGGTTGAACCCAGTACAAACAGAGCATTCAGAGTCCAAATGGGCAGGGCCCAAACAGTAAGCACACAAACAGTGGGAGTCTGAGAGTGGCATTTTATGCCCAGATTGTTCACACTTTTTAAACCCTTTTTCAGACATAATGACCAAGGTGAAGAGAGGTGCGCACAAACTCCACAACTAGAAAGAGAGGCAGAGAGGGAGATTTTCTTTTTTTTTTTAGTAGAAAAAGGCAGGAAGAAAGGGAATACAAACTATAGTATTTTTAAGTAAATATACCAAAGTGTAAAGGAAGAGTAAAAATACCAGCAATGGTAAACAAAGTACACTAGTATGTAATAAGGGTAGGAAAAGCTACACAACATACACAGCAGACATTAGCTCTTGTTTGGCATCTACTTCTCAAGTACAGGCCAACACTAAGGGACTCTGGCTAACAAAGTTTGCAGATGACTGTAAACTGGGAGCCATTATTGAATCCCCAAAATGATCTGGATATTGTACAAAAGGGCCTTACAGAAACAGATGCTTGGTTCCAGAGCCATGGGCTCAAGCTTAATGCCAAGAAATGTTTAGTTATCCCCTTTGGGAAAAAAACTTATCTATGAATTACCACATAGGTGGCAGCACACTAAACACCGAAAGTGTGATGAGAGACTTAGGGACGCAGGTGGACAGTGGTCTCGCCTTCGATAACCACATCGTCACAACTGTCAGGAAATCCTTCTATGTGGCACACCACATCACTAAGGGCTTTTCATCCAGAAAAAAAGGAGGTCCTTGTCCCACTGTACTCATCCCTCATTAGACCCATTATAGAGTACACCACCCCGTTTGGTATGTACCTCAAGACATCTGCAACAGCTGGAAAGGCCGCAGAAATACCTCACTAAAAGAATCTCAAGCCTAAAGCAGATGCCCTATGCTGACCATCTAAAAAAAAACTCCAGCTATACTTTATGGCATATTGTCTACTCATAGGTGATCTCTGCTTAACATACAAGGCCATGTCAAACCCTGAGCTGTTGAAAATGCTCCACTTAAAAGAAATCTCAATCCCCTAGAGGCACACGCTCCAGGGATCTAAACGTCATCACAATGAACAAAACATGCTGGAGCAATAGGTTCCTGATCCAGAGACTCCCCATACTCTGGAATAGACTGCCCATACATGTCAAGCAGTGCATCTCCTTGGCCCTCTTCAAAAGGAACCTTGACGACTGGATGGGAGATAGGAAATTCGTCCTGGGGATCACGTCAGTCGCCCTGCTAGACAGGGGTCCAGGGAAGTAAATATTGTGGTAAGAAATATCCAGGGAATTGTTATGGCTAGGCTTGTATAGGCCCTAGGGCCGATAGCCTAGTACCAACCTATGAACCTATAAAAGGGAACAAAATCCCACTTATCTCAAAAGTAACTCAAGGTGACCACATCTAAGCGCGAACGCAGCAAATGAGATTGGAGGGAGATTGTGCTAATAGCATTATGTGTAGGATGACAGTTCGAGTTTTTTGGCGGCTACGAGCTAGTAAAACAGCCGAGTCAGATCAGAGGAAAGAATCTGAGTCCCATTGGTTGAAAAATTTATGAAAATTGACATCAAATCAAATGTTTATTATCCAGAGGAACCACATCAACTTGAGATTAATATCATCAGAAAAAGGTTGAAGCCGAAGCCAAGACTATCTCCTCATCACAGATCCAAAAGCTGCCGCCCTAGACGAAGCATCTGCTGCATCATAAAAACACCTGATGAAATGATGAGCCACCTGGGAGGAAGTCCCTAACAAGGAAAGGGCAGAAGTCTTCCAATCAAAGTCTGGAAGATCAGAAATTACCTGACAGGCCTGGGCAAGAAGAGCCAACATATACGTAGACTTGTGGGACTGACAAATGACAGCCTTAAAAGCTAAAGTAGCAGAGGTGTAAGCCTTTTTCCCCAACCTTTCCATAGTTTTGCTATCTTTGTCAGAAGGCAATAACTTTGGAGAGGGAAGCGACTGAGATGGCTTGTCAAAAGCCACAGACACCACAGAAGAGCACTTGTAAAGAAATTTACAGTCCTCAGGCACCCTATAAAATCTATCAGTTTCTTGGAAGCAGGGGGCTGGGAGTCAGGAGTCTTAGAAGCATTAGAAAAGCCATCCAACAATGCAGCCAGAACAGGAGGTACAGCAGAAGGCCCGGGAGAGTCCATCTGCAGGAATTCATAATATCGTTTCTGCTCATCAGAAACCTGGGCACAATCCAATTTAAAAAAACAACATTTTAGAGATTGTGTCCCCAAATGAAATTTCCACAGAGTATCAGGACTAGTAGATTCTTCTTATTCCTCAGACCCATAATCCAAAGAAGAGGGGATCTGAGAGGAGTAGGCAAGGGATTCCTCATACGCATCTGCCTCCTCACAGAGGAATCCTGTTCCCTGGGTCTTTTAAGGGGAGTACAGGACCAAGAAGAAGCTGGAACAGAAACACCCTGAGGAGGTTTTAAAGCCATCAAAGCATTAAACAACCCCTGAGTGAAATTTTGCCATTCACTCTGTGCATCTTTAGGACAGTGATGGCAAACATGTGACATTCGTGTCAAAAAGTGACAAGCCACAACATTTTGGGTGACACACCTGAGTTCACCAACACCCAAGTTACCAAAAACACTGCTTTTGCATTTGCTGCTTGTTTGAAGTGCACTGAATTATTTTGTGCCAGGAGCCAGTTCAACAACACTGCTGCAGATATAAGGAAGTTATCAACCTCAAAGACTATTTCTGCATACTTTCTCAATAGAGTCTGCAAAGGGCTGTGCTGACATTATTTTCTCTTCGTAGTTACACTTCTACAAAGGGCCAGTAGTCTGCATTTCTAGAAGCTTGCTGTTTTACATTCTTCTCAACGGTCTCTCTTAAGCCCTCCTAAAACCGGCAGCTTTTTAAACTTAATAATGACAATAACTGTTTAATAACCGGGTGTGTGGCGCATGCCTGTAATCTTAGCATCCTGGGAGGCAGAGATTGTTGGATTGAATCATACTGGTTCCTGAGAGACCATACTTTCTCTAAAAGGTGAATAAAGTAACCACACAGGACACAGTTGTAGATTTAGAGTAATTTTACTTCAGAAAATGTGTATCAACTCTCATTTTTTTCTGTCAGTGTCTCAAATTAGTAGTACTAGTAGTTCAGAACTGTCCATGTCTCATTTCTAGATTTGTCCCAAAACGTTCACCATCACTGCTTTAGGAGCTGGAGTAATATGCATAGTTTTCTGCTTTTCTTTGAGGATGTCCGCCTTATGAAAAGTAGAATGCTCCAACCATGGACAGTATTTAATAATTGTAGTATGAACTTCTTTCTTCACTAAAATTTGAGGAACACCCGTAGGCCCCTTGGAAATAATCAGATGCTGTTCCCCGTACGTGTCTGATGCAGATGTCTGTAAGGCCACCAAGGACATGCCTAAAGTCAGATTCCCGCCAGCCTCTAAACCAGTCATAAATCCGATACCACGGAGATACCAATAAGTGTAACCACCCCAAAATAGTGGTGTACAAAACTCGAGAGACCAGTTTGAAAAAAAACAATTTATTGTAATAAAATCAAACCACGGTAAAAAACATCTAACGGTTAAGCGCTTTCACCCGTACCAAACGGGCTTCTTCAGAACACCATAGTGATTCCTAATACAATTTAAATAACCTTTTAGGCGCCAAAAAACTATTGACGTCAGCATACAACTGATCAAAATTTTAAAAAGACATAACACTATGAATCCTATAATGTTTTATATTAAAAAAGGAAATCAAAACTGTATGTTGACAACCTTTGTTTAAAATATAAATATGTATGTGTGATAACATTAATAAAAAATAATCGCTCTCATATGCCTATTAAAAACACTAAGTCACCTAAATATATGATCATTGTGAGTATATTACACTGACTTACTAAAAACAACACTAGTGACAAAATCACAGATAAAAAAATCAGACAAATAGTCAGATAAAAATTGTGATTTACCTAAATGAATATTTTATAAATATGTAGTTATATGAATAATATACTCTGTTATATATATATATAATTAAGAAAATCAAAAATATTAAAGTAGAAATTAAAAACAGTCAAAATTACCATATGATTCAGTAGACTAAAAATAAATATTCCAAATCACATCTTATCCAACAATTCCATAGGACTAACGAATACAGAGAATAAAGGTAATCAATAGACTTATACATGTAGAAATGGCTACCATATGTATACTAACCTATTTCATAACTAAAATGGGCTTACAAGAAATAAAATCGTTGAGACCTGGTGGAGTAGTAGCATCTAAAAATAACTGCCACCAAATCTCTCTAACTTAAAATAGCCTTTAAACCCCCCCCCACGTGGGTCTTTGTTAATGGTTTCTAAAATACCGAACTTAAAGCCATGCAAATGTTCTTTTGATTCAACATGCCTAGACAGTGCATTAGTGGGGTCTGTCCTATGCTATATATATGTTCATAAATCCGTTTTTTGAAACTTCTCTCTGTTTTTCCGACAGTTATCACATTCATCACATACCACTAAATAAATCACCATTTTTGTGTTACAATTCCCCTTTATAAATTTGATGTTTGGCTTAAATAAATTGTGCATCACCACACTACTTCTTCTAATGATGTATTTACATTGATTACAAGTTCCACAGCTTGTAGTACTAACATTTCCTTTACTTCTTTCTCTATTAGTCATAGTTGAATATTCCAAATAACCTTTTATATTTTTACCCATCTTGTGTACTATTCCTGGTCGCTTGCCAAAAATGTCTAATAAATTTGGGTCACCTGATATCAAATACCAATACATATGAAAAATTTCCATCATTTCATTAGCCATAGGACTGTATAAAATAATTAATGATCTCCAATGTGTATCAGTGCCTTTTCCATCCCCTAAAACATTATTAAGAGATGAGTTTCTATAATTTGTCAGAATTTGAGCCTAATAATGGTTGTATTTCTTCCCCCTTTCCTTCATTATATATTGTCCCACATCCTTCATCATGTCTAATGGATAACCTCTTTCCTGAAACATTCTTGTGATTACTTGAATTTCCTCTTTCAGCATATTAATATCTGATGTCATAAGCAAAGCTCTTATAATTTGCCCTTCGTATATATTATACTTTAACTTACTAGGATGGTAGCTACCATACTCTAGGTAGTTGTTGGAAAAAGTGTTTTTATATTTTGGAATGTAATGTCCCTTCTTGCTCATATATGTAAGTGTCCAAGTAAGCAATTCCTTCTCGACTAAGAGTATATGAATTTTAAAAAATCACTACTACTGTTCAAGAACTTGATGAACTCGTCTAACCTCTCAATATCAGAATCCCATAAAATATAAATGCCGTCTAAGAATCTAGAGTAATGTCTGATAAGAGTATAGTGGGTACTTAGGAATAAAGTGCTGTCCTCCCAGTCAAGCATGACCAGGTTGGCAAATATGGGAGCACAGGCTGCTCCCATAGCTACCCCTGGTCTGTCTGAAGTGCTCACCTTCATAATAAATAAAATTATTATCTAACACTATATTCATGCATTCTAATACAAGGCCAACTTCTTCCCATTTAATGTTGGAATATTTGATAATACTGTTGCAAAAGGATTCAAGGCCACTATGTTTGGGGATACATGAAAAAATGTCGATGACATCTATGGTAACAAAAAAAATCCATTCTGCCACGATTGAATGGGGAATTTTTATCTGTGACTATTTGTCTGATTTTTTATTTGTGATTTTGTCACTAGTGTTGTTTTTAGTCAAGTCAGTGTAATATACTCACAGTGATCATATATTTAGGTGACTTAGTGTTTTTAATAGGCATATGAGAGCGATTATTTTTTATTCATGTTATCACACATACATATTTATAATTTAAACAAAGGTTGTCAACATACAGTTTTGATTTCCTTTTATAATATAAAACATTATAGGATTCATAGTGTTATGTAATTTTAAAATTTTGATCAGTTGTATGCTGACGTCAATAGATGTTCTTCATGTTTCACTGTTGCAGTCATAACTGTAGGGTGTTCCTGCCGGCAGGCCCAGAATTCCAAAGTCTGGTACCCTGACATCAGAACGCAGAGGTATAAAGCTTACAGCCGACGCCATCTTCTCCAGTCTTTCTTGCCGTGCGGTGTAAACAACTCGCAAGTCGTTGATTGGCGCATTCAGGACAACGTGCTTTGATTGTCGTCGGTCCGAAGTTTTCTACTTCTCTTCTCAAGCTAAGTACCCCGTTGGGGAAACTTTTTTTTCTTCCTCCTCCGATGTCAGAAAAAGTTAAGAATTGTATATCGTGTGGAAAACAAATACCTCATAAAGATTTCCACTCTTACTGTCTACCTTGCTTAGGCCCTCACCACGACGTTTCTTGCTGTCGGTTCTGTGCCAGGTTTAATTCTCGCACTATCAATTGGGCCTTGAATTATTCGATTCAATTATAGGATGTCGTTGGATGCTTTACAATTCAAAAAGCAAAGGACAAGGATAGGCCTCGAGGTCCAAACAAGATACTTTGCAGCGGAGGGTCATCAGTGAGGTGCTTTTGCAGCCCCTGTCGTCCGCCACTTTGGAACCGATGGCCAACACGGACTCCCATGGGGAGCCTTCTAGGCCTAGTATTTTATCTGCTGCAGGACCTTTGGACGTCGCTCCTTCAGATGGGTCTGGAACCGCTGTGCAGGTACCGGCTTCTGAGGGGGTTTTCAGGCCTTTTCATATCACTATTTCTACAAAGACAAAGGCAAAGTCAGAGACTCCTGTTAAACCAAGGGTTTCTTCTCAAGCTTCCTCGGATACAGCTCCCAAGTCCCAGAAGCAATTACTGTGGATGGCTGAAGATTTACACAATGATTAGGGGTTCTCACCCTCCTCCAGAAAAAAGGCCTAGACAGGATATTCCTTAGGATTCATCTGATCAGGCTTCTGTGTCTTCTGTCTCTTCCTCTGACCAGGATTATTCTTTTCCTACTTATGAGGATTCTGATGCAGAGGACTCTATTCCCTCTGCTTCTCCCCCTGAAGATTTCTCTTTTGGGGAAACCTTACATGAGATGAGGGAGCATTTTCAGTGGGAAGGTCAGGATTATTCTGCTTCCAAGAAGAGACTTAGGGAATTTCTCCTTCTCCCTCAACACAGACCTTTGGCTATTCCTCCTGTACTTGATATTGTGGATGATGCTTTTTCTGAAGCTAACCTGAATCCTGATTCCTTGCCGCCTGCTCCTTCTAAGCCTGATAGATTTTACAGAGTCCCTGACTCCCATCAATTCTTATTTAAGAACCCTTCTGCTGATCCTGAAACCATTTCTCAGGGTTCTAGGGCTGCTAAGGCCGCTTCATCTAAAAATCCTATTCCCTCTGAAAAGGATTCTCGTGCCTTGGACAGGTGGGGCAAAAAGGTTTACACTTCTGCTGCTCTTTCTATTAGAGCTTTAAATTGCCAGTTTCACATGTTCAAGTATCAGCAATTTCTTTTGTCTGTTTTAAAGCAAAGGCTCTCTACCTTTCCTACATGTGCAGAGGACAAGGAATTACAGGATGTATTGCATGCAACTGAACAAATTAGCAAACATAGTTTACATTGTGGTTTTGATGCCTTGGAAGCTTCTTGCAGGGCCGCAGCCTCTGGTACTGTTATCAGGAGACATGCTTGGCGTGAGCAGAATTTACTTGAGCAGGTTAAGGCTAAACTGTTAGATGCCCCTGTTCAGCATGATGTTTTATTTGGATCCAAGGCTGAGGAGGTTATTAAAAAGATGGAAGTAAAAGCATAATCTATGCTCACTGTTAAACATTTTCTACAAGTTCAGCCTCCTAGATTTTCTAGAAATTGGCCCTCAAAATTGGTCCTTTCCCGTCTGACAGGCCTCAAAGGGGAAGATATAGGCGCTCAGAGGTCGGGAACAGGCTCAGGCCTCTTACAGGTCCAGACAATGGACTGCTTCTTCACCTAGAAGGGAGAAGACAGACCTCAATCACAAAGAAGCAGACCCAATGACTCTCTCCACAGGTCCTCCTTGCCTGGAAGCCCCTCTCGGAGGAAAACTTTCTCTTTTATACCAAAATTGGACTCATATTACCCAGGACAAATGGGTTTTAGACGTGATTTTAAGAGGCTACAAATTCCACTTTCATACTCAGCCAAGGTCTTCGGGTTGGCCGGATCTGCCAAAACATCAATGGTCAGAGGCCTTAAATCAAGTGGACGCTTTATTGGCCATGAGAGCTATAGAACCTGTTCCACTTCCAGAGATGGGAAAAGGTTTTTACTCAAGACTATTTCTGGTCCCAAGGAAACAAAACTCATAGAGACCTATTCTGGACCTCTCAGTATTAAATACCTTTCTGGAGATTCCAAAATTCAAGATGCTTACTCTGCTACAACTTCTTCCCATGCTCTCCCAGGATGCTTGGATGGTGACATTGGACTTGAAGGAAGCCTATTTACACATTCCCATCAGACAGGAATGCAGAAAATACCTCAGATTCAAGGCAGGTTCGAGACACTTTCAATTCTCTGTACTGCCCTTTGGTTTATCTACTGCGCCCTGAGTCTTTACCAAGAGTCTGGCTCCAGTAGTTCAAATTTACCCCTATCTGGATGACTGCCTTATTCAGGCGGACAGCAATGATCTTTTACTTCAACATCTGAAGTTTGTTCAGCGTCTTCTCCTACTACTGGGATTTTCAGTGAACACAAAAAAGTCACATTTGATCTCCTCTCAACAAATGATCTTTTTGGGAGCTCTTCTAAACACAAGCTTACAAAGGGCCTTCCTTACTCCAAAAAAGCAAGAACAGCTGGCATCAATTTTCAAGACCTTGGCTACTTTAACTCAGCTCACTGCAAGGAAATTCCTGCAGACATTGGGCTACATGGCTTCTTGCATCCTGTTGATCCCAGATGCAAGGCTTCATATGAGAAAACTTCAATGGTACCTAAAGAGTGTATGGTCTCAGCATTACCACAGCCTGGAAACAATGATACCTCTGATTCCCTGCCTCCAAAAAGAGTTCCTGTGATGGTCCAGGGCTTGTGCTTTCTACCTCATCCTGCTCAGATCATAACCACAGGCGGATTAGGCTTGGGGAGCTCATTACCTAAACAATTGCCAGCAGGGCTATTGGACAAAGAAGCATCTTCCCTGGCACATCAACTTGAAGGAAATGTTGGCAGTCCAAAATGCTCTTCTAGCCTTCCAGAATCTTTTGCAACCAGGCCATCTTCTGATTTGCACAGGCAATACCACAGTCATGTGGTATATAAACAAGGACTAGCCATGAGTTTATGGGACACAGCTCTAAATCTGAATCTGCATCTTCAAGCTCAATTCATTCCAGGAAAACAGAATCTCTTAGCAGACAGCCTAAGCAGAAATCTTTTGGATCCTCACAAATGGATGCTGGACCCCAACTTATTCAGCAGGATTACGGCAGTTTGGGGTTGCCCTCGGATAGATCTGTTTGCATCCCATCTCAATCATCAGCTGCCTCTCTTTTGCACCAGGTCCTTCCACAAAACAGCTTGGAAAGTGGATGCCCTGTCTTTCAGCTGGAGGAATCTTCGATATGTCTTCCCTCCTCTTCCTCTTCTGCCTCTGGTGTTACTGAAAATAAAACAGGACAAACCCAAGATTATCATTTTGATAGCTCCAAATTGGCCTCGGCAGTTTTGGTATCCAACTTTAAGACACCTGTTCTTGGAACCTCCATGGATTCTGCCTCTGTTTCCTTCTCTTCTGTCCCAGCATCAGGGTCAGATGCTACACTCTCAAATCAAGACTTTGCCTGGCAGCTTGGCTCTACAAGGGCCTTTGATTCCTTCTGCTTTTCCCAAACAAGTTTTGGATGTTCTCTTAGAAGCTCCTAGCACTAGAAAATCTTATGCTTCTAAATGGAAAAGATTTTGTATTTGGATGCGGGATCAAGGTTCTGATCCTCTTTTGCCTGACATTTCTTCCATTTTACTTTACCTCTCAGACCTTTTGCTTAAAGGCCTCTCCTTTTCTTCCATTAAAATCCATGCTTCTGCTATCTCGGCTCATTACAACACTGATCCCCCCTTCTTCTCTCACCAGCTGGTGAGACAATTCTTGAGAGGGGCTAAGAATTTAAGACCTCCCAGAACTCCTCCTGTTCCTGCTTGGGATCTTAATTATGTTTTGGAGAAACTAACTTTACCTCCCTTTGAGCCTGCTGTTGCTTCGGATATCAAGTTCTTATCCTGGAAGACAGCTATTTTCTTAGCTTTGACTTCTGCCAGAAGGGTGTCAGAGTTGCAAGCTCTCATGGCCGTGGAACCATACCTTATTTTCCACCAAGACAGAGTTGCCTTGAGGACCAATCCTACATTTATGCCTAAGGTGATTTCTAAAGTGGCTTTAAATCAGACTATTCACCTTCCTACTTTCTTTCCAAATCCTCAAAATAAAGGGGAAAGGATTTTACATTCATTGGACGTACACAGACAACTACGGTTTTACCTGGACAGAACTAAAGATTTCAGAAAATCTGATCATTTGCTTATCTCTTATGCCTCCAGTTCTCTAGGCAAGGCTATTTCTAAACAAACTATTTCCAAATGGATTGCTCATGGGATAAGGTTTTGTTACTCTCACTTTGGGAAGCAGATTCCAGGTACTGTTAGAAGTCATTCTACTAGAGCAGCTGCCACTTCAGCAGCTTTTCTCGGAGGAGTTCATACCAAGGACATTTTGGAAGCTGCCACTTGGAGTTCAGTGCATACTTTTTCTAAGGACTATAATCTCCCTTTGTATTCTAAGTCTAGGGCAGGTTTTGCCTCTGCTGTCTTGCAGGGTCTTCTGGCTGCCCCTTCTTCTGCATAACCTCCTCCCTCATCACAGCACCCTACAGTTATGACTGCAACAGTGAAACACGAAGAACATAGTACAGTTGTGTACACCTACCATAAATGTAGATGTTAGAGTGTCTTCACTGTTGCAGTCGGTGTTTCCCTCCCACCAATCCCCTCTTATTTTTTGCTTGTTCTATCTTCCTGTTCTTTTGTAGTGTATTTGTGTTTCCTTTTTGGACACCTTCTGGTTATTTTGGGGGACTTCTGACATCTGGGGCAAGAAAGGCTAGAGAAGATGGCGTCGGCTGTCAGCTTTATACCTCTGCGTTCTGACATCAGGGTACTTGCTGGTACAAGACTTTGGAATTCTGGCTGACCTCGGGCTGCCTGCCGGCAGGAACACCCTACAGTTATGACTGCTACAGTGAAGACACTCAAACATCTACATTTATGGTAGGTGTACACAACTGTACTTTTTTTGGCGCATAAAAGGTTATCTAAATTGTATTAGGAATCACTATGGTGTTCTGAAGAAGCCCGTTTGGTACAGGTGAAACCATTAGATGTTTTTTACCGTGGTTTGATTTTATTACAATAATTTTTTTTTTTTTTCGATCTGGTCTCTCGAGTTTTGTAGACCACTATTTCGGGGTGGTTACACTTATTGGTATCAGATTTGTGTTTGGTTGTTGCACCTTGTTGTTCTAAACCAGTCATGGCTGAAGAATCCAATGATGGATCCAGGTGAACCTCCGAGCTTTCACTCACCTCAAGACAGATGTCCCTCAGAGGCTGTACAGCAGAAGAATCTGGCCTAGACTTCTTAGCCGTCTTCATGGACAGCTGTCCCTCAGAGAGGAAGTTCCTTCCATAGCATCTTTAGCTAAAAGCTTAGGACGTTGATTCTCCAGATACAAAGCCAAAGAAGAGAGCCTACTACAAAGTATTTTGGAAAAAAAAGCCTGACAGACTGAAAAAGGGCATATGGTGTGGGGAAGCACCAAGGCAGAACAAACACTGTTCTTGACCGTCTTTGTGAGGAATGTGTCTCCCACACTGGCATTTACGCTTCTCAGATTACATGAAACCTCCCAAGCAATAAAATATAGCAAAGAAAAGATACAATAAACCCCAGAGGCACTTATCTGCAACAGCTTAGTGAACCAGCAATGGAACTGATGTTTAGTCTGATGATCAAGAGTTAGCGTTCAGACTGGCGGCAGAAGTTCTGAGGATGGTATATCCAGATGTCACCTTTATGCCGTATGCTACGCAAGGAGCATACGTGTGATGTACAGGGTATCTTAAAGCAACCTAAAGGCTTTGTTATACTGCCTGGATGTCGGGCCACCCTTGGCAGGAAATCCCTAGTGTAATGAATACAGCAACAGTGAAATGATAGGAACTCGTAAGTTAAACAGGCTTGGTTACACAGTGCTGGCAGCATCATTAATTAGCAAGGCAAAACCAGGAAACAGCTTCACTTGCGGTGAATAAACTGGATGTTCATGTAATGGAAGCAAGGCAGGATAACAAAGAACAAGGGATGCCAAGGGGTACTATTATTATGGCATCTATTTATGTTCCCCTGGCACAGCAACAAAAGCAATTCAACCTACCTTTTTACACCTACTGGGAGTGAGGGAATACAGCCCCTAGTTGGGTGACTTCAATGGAAGTACAAGTCCACGACATACAAGTCCAACATCCAAGGCAAGTTTATCACTTTCATCAAAATTCAAACTACACAATGCAAGAATTGGATGTGGTAAAGATGGTCTAGCTTGCAGACATAAGGCACCTCTTTATTTCACTCATTATTGTTTGGTCACAAACACAGACTTGGACACAGATGGGTGGCTGAGCAGACTAAGTACAAGAACAAACAGTTTTGATGTAGCCAGTCCACTTCTTTATGCCCACAACCCATTTGAAAGTAAAACTGGATTCAACTGACAGTAAATAACTGTAGATGGCGGGTCCTGTCTTAGTAAAATATCTGGAGCCCATGAAATTTTGCCAGAGCTATGGTAGTAAATCCAATGTGTTAATCTAGCAATTTTTTTTCACCAAACTGAGATCCTGTGAAAGACATAGGTTCATAGGTAGGTACTAGGCTACTGGACCTAGGGCCTATATAAGCCTAGCCAGACGGTACCCTGGTTTTTGCCACCCAAGAAAATTATTTTTTCTGTACCCCTGTTAAGCAGAGGCACAGAAGTGATCCCTGGAGTGAATTTTCTATCTCCCATCCAGTCATCAATATTTTTCTTGAAGAGTGCTAATGAACTTTGTTTGATATAGATAGGTAGTTTGTTCCAGAGTATGGGAAGTCTCTGGGACAGGAATCTTTGAAATATTACTTACATAATTAGGACCCATCATTGCCAGAACCTCCAAAGCAAGGTTGGCTGGAGTATCCTACCTTTCTACAGTTCAAGCAGCTTATAGCAGCGCATAAGATACTCCCATCAACCTGATAACACCCCTGCCCTCATAAATATTCTCACCCCTCATAGTGTCCCCAGCCATTACACTCAGCTGATAAACTAATGATAATGATCCAGAAATCCAACAACTCTGCAGGCGATGCTGTATTTGCCAACTCTACTGGTAAAATCTGGAATCTACTCCCTACTACCATTACCAAGGAAACATCGCTACCCCTATTTAAAAGAGAACTCAGATACCTCCCATCTCATTGGCTGTGCTCTTTCTAAACCTGACTAACAACTTCACTGATACATGTCTTGCTACACAACCTGCTATTTAACCAAGTATCAGTGCCTCATAGCATTTGAATGTCTAAGCATTGTGAATTATGAGATCGGATTGTATCCTATGCTGACATTTTCTGATACGTCTTTGCCAATCAGATGCAAGTCAGCACACTGTGTATATTTAATATCTGCCTGTATTGTCTATATTTTTCTAAACATGTCTGCTTCACTCAGTGATGTATGTACTGTCTCTTTTGGTATGTGGCGCTTTTCTCCCCGGGCCTCCGCTGAAAATGGAGGGCCTCCGCTGAAAATGGACATATATCCAGTCGGACTATCCCGGTCAACAAATGTAAAATAAATTAAATAAAATAAAAATCACCTTAAACAAATCTTTATAAAGAAACTATTTGCACGTGGGTTGAACAGTTACTGTACTTGCAGAACTGGCTCAAAACTGTATTAATGCAACAATAATGGGTGGTAGGGACAGAAGATCCAAAACTATCAAATCCAGATTATTTTACAGAACAGAAATATCCCCAGAGAAACTGAGGAAGAGCTAGAACACTCACTCAGTGAAAGCAATACATAATTTGGCATTTTGGGATAAATGTAGTCAAGTACAGGATTTCAGCTGTATGGGAAATTAACCACGGACAAAGAAAGATGGCATATGGCTCAGCTATATCAGACTCCTTAGGATTCTTAAACTATAATGGGGTGGGGAGCAGCAAGCCAAAAATCTCCCTAGGTAATCTGATGAGGACAGAGAAATATTATCTAGACCAATCCAGAAAGTTGAGAGTCGCCTAGTGATTTGAAGATGAACGCAAGAAAGTCATCCAGGGGTACACCGAATATGACTGGCAATAAGCTGACGTATTTTAAAACCGTGGTAGCTAAGGACTGGGAATCTAGTTGTTCCTAACTTGTGGAATCGTGCAGTTATGATAGTATTACACAAACTAGGGAAATCGGCATTGAAGTTTGTCACTAACAGCCAAATGCAATACGAAATTTAATTACATTTATGCAAACATGCAGGTCTCAAGGCTGTAGAGATACTAGACTAGTGTGGTTTCAAGCAGTGGGGAAAATGCAGTGCCCTCTGGCTAAATGAGCACTCCACAGAGTAGTACCTACTTTGTCTCACCTTGAACTTTGATGCAAATAAAGTACTTTATGAGCTACATAGAGACTATCTGTTCACTGTACTTCAATATTCAGGCCTCCTGCATTAACTGATATTTGAACTTCATAAGGGCTCTCATACAGCTGCAAAAATCTTTCTAGTTATATTAGAGCAAAGTCATGTTCATAAAGCCAGCAGGCAGGTATGTCCTTATCACTCCAGCTCTTTGCAAAGGAGGCAGAGATAGTTGCCTATCATTTCTTAGACAAGAGAAAACTAAAAAGGAATGGTATTAGGACATATGACTCGCAAGGTGAGTCAGTTTGCAGACAACGGCAGGTAAACCCAAGGACAAACTAGATGTATTATAAGACAATCTCCAGGACTTTTATTTATTTTTATTTAACATTTGTTAACCGGGAAAGTCCGACTTGGAACAAAGCCAATTTTCAGCAGAGGTCCAGGGAGAGATGCTCCAGATGCATGTTTTTCTAATGTGGGAGAAAACTGGAGCACCCGGGGGAAACCCAAACGAATACAGGGAGGACATGCAGACTCCGTGCAGAAGACACCCCAGCTGAAAATCGAACCGGAGAACCTCTTGATGAAAGGCAACAACGCTACCACTGCTCCATTCTTTTGGTGGCCGAGTATATACTCAACACAGACAAAGACAGAATTCTTGATAACATACTAGTCTTCTGCTAGACTCCAAAAACTATTTGAGAAAAGAAGGAAACTGCCTTCTCAATAAGATAATTTGGAGAAAAGTTAGCCCAGTCTCCTCAGACCACCATCAACATGAGTTATGATATTGTGCTCAGCTCAGAAGGGGAAAATATTAGGGTTAAATTCCCAAACTTAACCCATATACAGCACGGACTTCTAGGGATAAGAATGACCTCATTCTCTAAAATGCTATAGCTGACAAACTCAAGAGTTGGCTCTTCACATGCAGTTGCACTGCTGGGAGATATTCATTCTCCAGTTTATCTGGTGGCCTAAGAAACAATAACTGGCTACGTATACCCATTGTAAAGATATTATAATGGGTAAATTTAGTATCTTGGAGCTAGAAAGAAATATACATGGTGGCTGAAATAGATCTTTGGACCCTACAATCCTTTTATGACTTTTAAATGCCTTGGAAGGACCTGAAGTAGCTCTTTACTTCATTTGACTGCTAGAGTCCTTCAGAGGCAGGAAGAATATAAAAATCCCCATATCCAAGAATTTTATAGGAAACTAGGGAGGCTAGTGACCTTGAAACTGAGGAGGCAAGCCAGCTTTGAAGGATTCCTACAGCTAGCACAGAAGGAAATACGTAACAGAAAGGAGAATCCTAGACTAGTTCAAGGCCAACAGTTCCAAAAGTGCAGAAACCCCAGCATATACAAGAGTAGAGGGTGACCTTTAAAAAAGGACTTCTCTAAGTTTTTACAGTGGAGATATTTTTGGGGTATCCAAGTGTGGCAATAGGATGGTAACCATGAACTGCTTATAGGAACATAATGTAGGTGAAGTATCCACTTCTAGACGATTGCTATCACAATTACTTAAAGCTAAAAGGTCTAAGCAATGTATAGAGAAAACACTAGAGGTTTATTCTGGTACAGAACACTCTACAGACCAGGGGGTGTTTTTAGCAGTACTAGAACTAATCAGGAGGTGTAAAAGATATAAAAGGTAGCCCGTATACCTGCAGCAGGCTTATTCCCCCATCTCCAAGTAGTTCAAACTATTGCCACTGCAGGCATTAAGGGGTCTGAGGGAGTCTGGACTTACATTTTTTTAAGTTTTGGGAAGAACAGTACACTCTTGGTGTACTGTTCAAGGTACATAAAATGGTGCATCTGTTATGAAAGGCCCTGGTGCTCAGCAGAACTTTTTATTCTTTTACCTATCAAGGCACACATACGTAACTTGTTCAAGGAAATCTAATCATTCCACAGATTCCTAATCTGAGTGATACAGGCAATACAGCTTGAGCAGCAGATTGCTTTACTGACATGGTCTAACCTCTGTAATAACGTTGAAATGATCACTGACACTTGAAACATTAGAATAAGTTTAAGTACTGAGTGGGGGGGCACAGTTGGCAAATAAAATGTTACCCACAGTAAGCAGAATACAGTGAGTTTTACAAATATGTAATAATAATATGAGCTCCATGCCTTAATGGTAAATGAAAGTGGGATCTGGACTTTTTAAGACTGTTCTTGAATGGAACAGAGTCTTTTTGTATGTTTTATATATTTCTAAACCAATGTTACTATATAATGGTAAACTATTTGGAAAAGGAAGAAATTATTACTTTTTATCTTTTTTCTTAAAACAAAAAAGAGAGGCAAGGATTCTTATTTTAACTTTAGGAAATGCATAACCTCTTCATTTTGTATACCTAAAAATGATCAGAATTATCTTGGTTGGAGGACAGTATGGGACATTTTGTGACTGGCTATGTTGACAAGCCAATTTAAATAGGGCTCCTATTTTCTTCTTTCACTCTCCATTACCATACTATCCCTGCTCCTGCTCTTTTACGCAAGACAGCACAATGGTGCAGCTGTAGCATTGTTGCCTCACAGCAAGAGGTTCTCTGGTTCTATTCTAGGATGGAGTGCCTTTTGTGAGGAGTCTGCATGTCTTCTCTGCATTCATGTGGGTTTCCTCCAGGTGCTCCGGTTTCCTCCCATGTTACAAAGACATGCGTCTGGAGTGTTTCTCCACAGGCCTCTGCTGAAAATTGGCTTTGTTCCAAGTTGACATTCTTGGTTAACAAATGTTAAATAAGTAAAGAATATTTTTAGGGGTTAAAAACACATACATAAAAAATTTTCAAAAATATATACAAAAACACATTTTCAATACAACCAAAACACTCTAACAGAATTATATACATATACTTTAACATGAGTTCATTTACATTTACAATACTATAATCTAAACATTTCATTTACGGTCAAGAATATATTTTTAAGAACAAACAAGATTCTTCCCAGCTTTTTTTTTTTAAACTTCCTGAACTTAAGATCAAGTATTAATGCCTTTATGAATTTTTTTAGATGAATTCAGATAATGTTTGACATATCTTGTAAACTGCACCAGCAAGTAGTATATTGTTAAAGACACTGAAATCACAGCTAGACATTGTCCGTTCGATTCTCAGCTAAAGCGTCTTCTGTGTGGAGACATGCGTGAAGGGGCGTACCTTCGTTGAAGGTTGTGTATCAGGGCTGGCAACTCGGCACGTAAAAATCTTCTGCCGATCATTAGCGGACTGGAGTTCCAGTGTGGCGACCCCTAACCGGGAAAAAGCCGAAAGACAAGACTTGTATTCTGAAAGTTGTTTACCCCAAATGATCTGAAAATAAATCAATACCAATCAAGATATATTTCTGAGTATATTGCATTTGTATTGGGGAAATTGCTTATGAAAGTGAACAGTTGTCAAACGAAATTTGCACTTTCAAAATGCATTATGTAAGCAACTTGCTTTTGAAAGCCAAATATTTTCCATCTTAAAGTAAGATAATGTATAGTTAGCCTAATCAGGGTAATATAACTGTGTGAATAGGGGTGCGATAACCAGTAATGTTTACAAAGCTTGCACATCACAGAACACCAACACTACTACGAATTGATGCTTCTATATTTCACTGGGTAGTGTAGAATACTGCCTTCACTTATACTGCAGAGGGGGTTCTGGGAGCCAAAACTTGAGTGACCTCTAATGCTGTATACCATGACCAGTAGACCTCTAGCTTTTAAACAGTGCGATGATAGTTTGTGAGAAGGAATGCATAATTTTAATGTGAGGAGATGACCTGTGTAAAGGAATTTCTCCTTTAATAGGACCGGTTTTGAACAACACATCCCTTGTGGCCATATTTTGAAAGAGCATGCACATTTAAAGGGACCTATAACACAGAATGAAAGTTTAATAACGTTTTTTCGCCACGAAGCCCTTCAGATTGTAAAAGGATAAGTATCACTGCTATAGTTACTTGTAGGAAGTCATATATCCCCAAGCAGAAGCTGTAGAGTACGGCAACTCAGAACTAGTATAGAGGTGTAGCTGAACATGTATATACAGGAATATATACACTGCATTCAAGTCGTATACAGTATATCAAATTATTACTTTTAATAAGGCATATACATATGCTTAAACTTGGCTTAATGTTTCACGTATGGTAGAAAGGCAACAACCTTCAGTAAGTTTAAGAAAGTAAAAGTGAATTTATAAGTACTTTTATGAAGAAGACTACTGGAATGACATACTCCTGCAATCATTATGGGAGTACCTAAAGTATGCAGACTTTGTCTAGTCTGTATGTCAATTCTAATCAACCACAACTAAAGTAAAATAATATGGTAGTGTTGCCAGTTGCATTTGTTAAAGGAGTGCAGATATAGGTTGTAAACATAGTATGCTGGAAGATGGAGACATGGTGACTTACATATGCTGGTCATTTCCATACCTACTGGATAATCTGCTGCTTTACTAAGCCAGTAGCCTTTCCCACTCCATTAGGACTCCTTTACTTCTGTCTTATACATTCCATGTAGAATCAGCCATTTATTGTTAATAAAAGATAAACTGCAAGATGTGGGCATTTATATAATTTGTGTGGAGTGGCAGAAGTCACGTTTGCATGGGTGCTGTATGAAGTGTCGCATCTTTTTTAAATGCGATACAGCCCTTTCAATTTTCAGTTCATAGGAGGTTACTAGGCTAATGGCCCTGGGGCCCTTACAAGCCTAGCCAAGAGTTTATCCCCAAAAAGAAACCTCAGTCAGCACCTGTCGTCCCTCAAACTTTGACTTACAAGACAAGCGGCACATCTGATACTATTATAACACTAAAGAGCATATCTGTACTGAGGGGTGCACTGTTGCAATTGTATCTGTATGGAAGGGCACAGTGCTACAGTGGTACCTATCTTACAGTGTACAGTGCTGTAACTATATGTGGAGAGGTGCAGTGCTGTAACTGTATCTGTTTGAGGTGTGCACTGATAAAAATGGGATGTGCCTAGAGTAGTATCAGTTCTAAATCATACAATGCTGAACTTGCACTTGTGTAAAAGAGTATGTAAATGTAATGGTACATTTTAAAACTGTAGTTGTGCAAAGGACTGCATTGCTGCAATACTGTCTGTTCAGATAAGTGCACTGCTAGAGTGAGTTACACAAAAAGTTGCACTGCTGCAATGATTCCTGTCCTGAGGCACTGAGAGTTTTAAAATATGGAGCATTCTGAAAATGCTACCTGTTTTGCAGGATGCACTCTTACAGTCAAGATGTGTACCATGCAAAATGCACATGAAACCCAGGGAGGGGATGTGACCATGGAATAATTAACAAGACAGTAAGTGGAAGGAAAAGAGTGGGAAAAGGTAAACCATGAGCACTGAAACCACTGGGAAAAGGGCATGGAGAGTAGAACCTGCACTAAGGTATGGGTAATGGGCATTCCACGGAATGGGGGCATCACTGAGCCCTTTGCTTTTACAGCTTCATTTTACTCAAGGTCAGTCATGATTCCAACAAGACTATGACATCAACATGCTTAATGCTGCATACATGATCTCAGTAATGGCACAGAGAAAAACAGAAGAATATGACAATTACTTATCACAACTATCTATAATGTTTAGTGCATCGCGGTTGGAAAGGAATATAATGAATATCTATTGTCTGCACACTGCATACATTTTAGACTGTTCGCTCTACTTTTAATGAAGCTTTACAGCTATTTTGAAGGGTACCTGTTGCTCATATTGACCCACTTACTATCTGATCTTCACAGATCAGTAAATTAGAAGATGGCAAGTCATTTGTTTTTTAAATTATGTAAACTAATATTGTGAGTTGCAATGGATATAGCTTCCAGCTTAAGAAGATGAGCATAAGAAAAGGGATGTCCACACTGATCTTTAACAAAAACTATGCTTACTCCTGTCAACAAACAATATACATGCGTACATTTTCACAGCGCTGATGTATTTTAGAAACACTGCTGCTACAAAGAACAGTAGTTTTTAGCTCAGCACATTGCTACAAAGGATAGCCAGAGGACCACACCAAACTGCAGGGCCAAAGGTTTTGAGAAGAAACTACCACCACTGTTGTAACCTTGTATATGCAGGCACTCACTGTGTACTTGCTAAGTGGAGGTTGAAAGTGACTTAAAATTTCAACTGCAGTGAAAGTGATTAAGGTGATTAAACTGTTTGTTTTCTCAGTAGTACTTGTAAGAACATATAGTATATTTAGATTTTTTTGGGGGGATGGGGTTACTTTGAAGAAGTTACTAATCCAAAAGCATGTCCGTTGCTTGAGACGTTTCACATAGTGTTATATGAAGTGATGTCATTTGGTTGTGCCATAAGAAGTGGTTGAAACTGCGTTTGCTCTGGTTTCCCACCTTTCCTGTAACTAGTCTAGTCCAGTTACAGATTTGCTGCATCCAGGACTGGTTGTAAGCTTCTGAGCCCCCAAAGCCTTTCTGTGTTGGAAGGAAGCCTTCTAGCTTATTTACTACAAGAGTGATTTCTGGCCCAGAAATTGTAGTTTACTGGCCGTTTAGGCAGTTTTTCCATCTCTTTCAACTTTCTGGTTTAAAAGCCCACGTTTGCGCTAGTTTCCCACCTTTCCTGTAACTAGTCTAGTCCAGATACAGATTACTGTATCAAGGACTGTTTGTAAGCTTCTAAGCCCCCCAAGCCCATCTACCACAAGATCCAGGTACAGATTCTAGTTTTAGCACTTGAATTTGCTTATTCGTGCTCATCACTTGTTCAGAACTTGTTAGCACTAAATAAGCTACAAATGACTACATCACGCAACCTTCCTCTTTACCTAGAGGAAAACAGTTTTTGTACTTAGTTTCCTCACTTGCTTAGAGAAAAACGGCTCTTAACTGCTTTCCTCTAGACAAGTGAGGAAAGGGAGTATTTTTTATTCAGGCATGTCCAAGGGTTAGCTCCCAGTGTTCTCTCCTGTCTGATGAATCTGGGCATTTTGGGGCAGTGTAGCAATTGCCTCATGTACACACAGACACCACTCTCCTCCTACCACCCAACACCACAACCTGTGAGAGATGCACGTATCTAGCCAAACTGGAGGTAAAGCTCTCTCCAACCAAGACTGAACTTGACGGTCAAGAGGAGAAGGTAAACACTTGCACCACACCACACTCATCACATAGTCCCACAAAACCTACACCACCAAAATCCACACATAGAAACACAAAAACATTCGCAGAGGCTCTCAATAATAATCTGCTGAAGCAATAGAGACCTCCAAAGCAGAAACGCAAGCAACCTCCACTTCCCCAACACAACCCAAATGACACATAGCCCACAGACTTGGTGTGCCAGTAAACCATAGCCCATAAGGCAAAACAAAGTACCCAACACACTAGTCATAGGTGACTCTAAAGTCAGGCACACTGATGTCCCACTCACCATGCTAAACAAGGAGAAGGTTACTGTCTGCTACCTGCCTGGTGCCAGGATCCACCACATAACCCATGCACTCAGGTCACTCCAAAACAAGTACAAATATGATGTCACTGTCCATGTTGGTGTGAACGACCTTAGATGTACCTCCCTGGACTCCATGAAAAGAGACATGGAAGAGATCTCTGATTTTGTAGCTCAGGCAGGCATGACCCTAGCCCTGAGTAGCATCCTGCCATCACCCAGAAAGGATACAGCAGTACAAGGACAAAATGATTGACTTCAACAATTGGCTAAGCTAAGGGGGTCCAGTATCTGTCTGCCTGGGATGGCATGGTCGACAGACCAAGATGCTTTGCCAGAGATGACCTGCACCTGTCGCCCCTGGGATTCTGGATACTGGCTAAGGGTCTTGCCACCCCTGTAGTGTCTTTTTTTTTTTTTTTTCCCCCTTAGACAAGGTTCAAATGACAAATTCACCACCGTAACAGGAACAGGCAAGCAAAAACTGAGGGTAATGCTACTCAATGCTAGAAGTCTAAATCTCTAAATACACTCATTCAAGGCACTCTTTAAAATGGAGAACATCGATATCTGTGAAGTGACTCGGACCTGGTTAAAGACTCTAGAGAGCACCCCTGCATTACCAGGCTATAACTCATGCCACACTTTTTGGCCATCTAACCTGGACCAGACCACCAAAGGCGGAGGTGTGTCCATATTCATTGAAGATATCCACACTTCCAGGCTAGTTGTGCAGCATAATGCATCCGAGGTTATCCAAGTGCAACTAACTGGGCAAAACTGCAATCCAAATTGTAGCTTGCTACAGATCCCCCACCATGCCCCAAGATTCCCACTCCTCTTTTGATATACTGGAAAGCATTAGGGTTTAACCAAA
This sequence comes from Protopterus annectens, assembly GCF_019279795.1. Classification (NCBI taxonomy): domain Eukaryota; kingdom Metazoa; phylum Chordata; order Ceratodontiformes; family Protopteridae; genus Protopterus; species Protopterus annectens. The sequence continues at coordinate 1,617,919,627 of NC_056739.1, read as the reverse complement.
CACCCTAATAATGGGCAATTTCAGCTACCCCACCATTAACTGGGAAAACTACTCCTATACTAACTCCTTCGTGCAACAGTTTCTGGAATTCATAAATTCCAATGCCCTGGATCAACTTATCCACACCCCCACCTGAGGCAACAATATCCTAGACGTAGTCATTACCAACATGAGTGACCGATGTTCCACACCTGAAGTCAACTCCTTGTTGGTCAGATCCAACTATAAGCTAATCACCCCAGATAGCTGCAGCCCACCCCCACCCACCATTAATGGAACCACGGTAAAACATTTCTTAAAAGCCAACTTCATGCTTCTTAAGACAGAAGTGGCAAACTTCATGACACCCATGCAGATGGACAATACAGTTACGACTGCTGAATTCTACACAAATGCATTCTATAAGCACTTACACAAGTGCATGGATCGTGCTATCCCAAACAGAACCAAGGCGCTATCCTCCAAAAAAAGGAAGCCAATCTGGTGGTCCCCTGCCATAAACAGACTACAACAGAAGGAAGAAACTGTTCCAAAAGAGTAAAATCCCATGAGTGGAGGAGCTCCCTGGTCAGCCTCAGTAAGAAGCTGAGATCCCTTATAAGATCCTCCAAAGCTAGCTATGAAAACAAAAATTGCCACTGATTCTAGGGGCAACCACAAAGCATTCTATAGCTATGTCAAGAATCTCAATGGCAACACCCAGATCTGCTCTGAGTTGCAGCACAACGGCACAAAAAGTACAGAACCAACTGATATTGCCAACATCCTGGCAGATAGGTTCAGTGCTAACTTTACCCCCCCCTCTCACCCCCTAAAGGGCCCATATCTGTATAGGAAGAATGCAGAGTCCCTGTAATCACATTTACGCATGTAAAAGCTGCACTCTCTAAAACCAAAAACACAGCATCCACGGGACCGGACAACATCCCAGGCTGCGTTTTACACTAACTTCAGAACTAACGGTCTCCCCACCTAAGCACCATGTTCAATCATAGTCTCACATCAGGCTTTGTGCCCACTGAATGACGCACAGCAACAGTTATCCAACTCCACAAAGGGGGAGCCACCACTGATCCTGGGAACTATCGTCCTATTAGCCTGATGAGCCTGGTCTGCAAGGCCATGGAACACATAATCATGGAACTCGTAAACAAAGACTTTGGTAACCTCCAAACTCTGGATCCCACCCACTTCAGGTTTGTGAAAGGCAGATCATGCCTTCTGAACCTGAACGACTTCTTTGAGGCAGTCACCAAAGCCATACATGAGGGTAAGGTGGTTCACACAACCTATCTTGACCTCGCCAAGGCTTTCGACACCATCCCCCATTCTGGAATTATAGCTAAACTCACTAAGCTAGGTATAAATCCCTACGTCACAAGATAGGCTGCCAGCTGGCTCACTGGCAGAACCCACACTGTAAAGCTGCAGACTCCAAATTTGACTTCAAACCAGTGACAAGTGGACTACCACAGGGTTCAGTCCTGGGACCTCTCCTGTTTGGTATCTACTTCTCTGAAGTACAGGCTAACACAGAAGGCCTCTGACTAATGAACTTCGCAGATGACTGCAAACTAGGAGCCATAGTAGAGTCCCCAAATGATGTGGGCATCCTACAGAAGAGCCTCACTGAGATAGATGACTGGTGTCAGAGGCATGGCCTTAAGCACAATGCCAAAAAATGCACTGTCATTCCCTTTGGTAAAAACTCTGTACCCATGAACTACCATAAACGGCAGTCTGCTTAACGCCAAATGTGAGATAAGAGACCTTGGGACCCAGGTGGACAGTAGTCTCTCCTTTGATAATCACATCACGAGAGTAGTCGGGAATCCTATGTGGCACACCTCATAGACCCTTTTGGAATGTACCTCACAAGACATCTTGGCCACAGAAGTACCTCACAAAGGGTATTACTAGCCTCAAACAGCCTACACTAACCATCTCAAAAAACTCCAGCTTTACTCTGTAGCATATCGCCTACTTCGAGGAGATCTCTGCCTAACATGTAAAGTTATGTTAAACCCAGAGCTGTTGGACATGCTACACCTAAAGGAAGTCCAAGTACCTCCGAGCTACATGCTCTAGAGACCTAAACCTTGTCACCACAATAAACAGGACATGCTGGAGGGATAGGTTCCTGTCCCAGAGACTTCCTGTACTCTGAAACAAGCTACCCATCTATGTCAAGCAAAGTTCCTCATTAGCACTCTTCAAGAAAAATCTTGAGTGGATGAGAATTAGGAAATACACCCCGGGGATCACTTCTGCGGCTCTGCTCAACAGGGGCACAGGAAATGAACTTTCTTGGGTGGCATAAGCCAGGGAACCGTGTTGGCTAGGCTTACTTAGGCCCTTGGGCTGATAGCCTAGTACCTACCTATGAACTTAAAACCCATGCCTTAGAATGTTTATTACAAACATAAAAAGAACAACAAAGCTGTTTCAGCTAACCATTAATGCAGCTATCCTTATTTACCTGCTTTCAAATTATACCATGTTTCTTCCAAATTCTTAGAGACCAATACAAAAACAGACTGACCACTTCTTCAAGCAACCAGCCCATACATGTGCCACTCTTACTATTGTTTTAAGGTTTCCAATGTTAAGGTTCCATTCATGCCTTTTCCAACCCATATAGCCACTATCTGTTCTTAGAAATAATGCTCGACTATCTATCTAAATGTGCTTTTACTGCACTACAGTAAGTTTAATTTTACCATGACTTTAATTATTTGCAATTGAACTGTTTCTGAAGAAGCACAACTACTTTCATCTTCCCTAAGGATCTCCTGCTTCAGTGATTTTATGATGGAACTTGATAACAAGCCCTTCAGACAGCAGGGAGAAGCAGTATAGTACTGAATGCAGCTCAGCTTTCCCCTTTGCTTCAAAGTTTTGTTTTTACTAACAACTGAGGTAAAGCAAGGTGATAACAGTTATTATTTTTAATGAAGTTCAACTCTTCGTTACCTCAAGGACTGATCTGTCAACATATGCTTCTTCAGGATGTTGGAAATTCATATTCATTACTTTAGCAAAGCTGTCTGTCCACCTTAACCTCTTGCTCCCTCTTCTACTGCTGTGTGTCTTCTGGCGTTAGTGAATAGCTTTGCACTATATAACCCAACTATTTAAGCCTTCATTTCACTGTTAAATAACTGTCTTTTTATGTCTTTAAGCTTTGACTAATTTGATCTTCTTGCAGCCTGCTTAATTCTCAAACACCACAGTTCAAAAGCTCTGATTTGTTGGGAACACAGCCTTACAGTCAAATATTCAGTCATGTTCTTCGGAAGAATATAGCTTCAACTATATGGACCTTTCCTAACAATGTGATGTCTTTTCCCTTTTAAAATCTTGTACAGATTTGCCACAACTTTCCTATTAAGAAACAAGCACCTTAATTTCATGGCTAAATCACCTTCTGAGATAATTAAGCACAGTAAATAAAATTTGTTATTGGCGCCACTTATTCCTCATCTATATCAATCTGCAAAGAAGTTAGGAGGCTAGAGGACATAATTTATTTTTTTGTTTTTTTTTTCCTTTAATGTTGATCAGCAAGTCAGGTTCTGAACTCTATTGTCACCTTCATCAACAGAGGCTCTTCAGTCATCTGAGTAGTATCATTAGCAGATTTAAGTTTCTTAATATTCTACCATTAAATTTGACGCCAGCATCTAATTCATCCAACAATAATACACTGAACCCACAGACATCGCCAATATCCTGGCAGACAGGTTCAGTGCAAACTTCTCCACCCCTCCTCCCCAAAAGAGCAAGTATCTATCCCGGCAGAGTGCAGCTTCCCAAACATCTCTGATGCTCAGGTGAAGGCCGCCCTGTCCAAAGCAAAAAAACACTGCTTCCATGGGACCAGATGGCGTCCCGGGTTGCGTCCTACATGAACTCCAAGAAGAACTAATCCCTCAAAACTGCTGTACAATCTCAGCCTCACTACAGGATATGTGCCCAAAGAATGGCGTACAGCAACAGTGGTCCCACTCCACAAAGGTGGCGCCTCTACAGACCCTGGAAACTATCACCCCATAAGCCTGACTAGCCTAGTCTGCAAGGCTATGGAGAGGATCATCATGGAACTCATAAACAAAGACATCGGGGACCTACAGACACTAGATCCTACCCAATTTGGCTTTGTCAAGGGAACATCCTGCCTTTTGAACCTGGTCGACTTCTTCGAAACAGTCAACAAGGCCATAGATGAAGGGAAGGCAGTCCACACAGCCTATCTGGACCTCGCAAAGGCATTTGACACAATACCCTACTCAGGCATCATAGATAAGCTATCCAGCCTAAATATAACCCCCTGTGTCACAAGATGGGTTGCAAACTGGCTCAAAGACAGAACCCACAGAGTCAGAGTTGCTGGAGCCATGTCAGACTTGAAACCAGTCACAAGTGGCGTCCCACAAGGTTCTGTCCTGGGACCTCTCTTGTTCGGTATTTACTTTTCTGAGGTACAGGCCAATGTGGGAGGACTATGGCTCACCAAGTTCGCAGATGACTGCAAACTGGGCACCATAATCGACTCTCCAGCTGACACAAACATCCTTCAAAAAGGTCTCGCAGAGATGGATAACTGGTGCCAGAGCGATGGTCTAAAGCTAAATGCCAAAAAGTGTATAGTCATATCCAAACAATGTGCCCACAAATTACCACATAGGTGGTAACCCATTAAGTACAGAGAAAGTAATTAGGGATCTGGGGACCCAAGTTGATAACAATCTCTCCTTTCACAACCACATTGCCAAAGTGGTTAGAAAGACCTTCTACATAACCCACCTCATCATGAAAGGATTCGCATCTAGATCGAGAGGTAATCGTGTCTCTTTATTCATCCCTCATCAGGCCCATCATAGAATACAATGCCCTCTTTGGGATGTACCTTACCCGACACCTGCAGCAATTAGAAAGACCCCAAAAGTACCTCACCAGGAGGATCAAGGGACACAGACAGATGCCATATGCTGCTCTGTTAAAAAAACTCCAGCTCTACTTAGTTGCATACCGCCTACTTAGAGGCGATCTATGCCTGACATATAAAGATATGTCCAACCCAGAATTAATGGACATGCTCCACCTCAGTAAATCTAAATCCCTTAGAGCCACACACTCGAGGGACTTGAACCTCAACACAGAAGTAAATAGAACATGCTGGAGGGACAGATTCATAATCCAGAGGCTCCCTTCGCTCTGGAATAGAATTCCAATTCATGTTAGGCAGAGCACCTCACTGACTGTCTTCAAGAAGAATCTTGATGAGTGGATGGGGGATCGTAGGTTTGTCCCAGGGATTACTTCCGTGTCACTATTAGACAGAGGCACAGTAAACTAAACTTTAAAAAGGGCACAGTATACTCAAATCAAGGGGTGGCGTAAGCCAAACACAATTGGGCTAGGCTTATAAATGCCCCAGGGCAGATAGCCTAGTATGAACCTATGAACATTGCATTTACCATGATATATTCAATCAAATTAATAAGGGTGACAACATGCAGCCTTGTTGCACACTGCTTCAAATCTTCAACCAGTCAATCTTTTCATATTTGGTTCCAATTGCTACTGCTTGCTCTGCATGTAGATTCCTCAAGAAGCAAATCAGGTGACTCAGTACCCCCTTTCTCTAAGAATGTGCCATAGTTTGTTAAAATTCCACAGAGTCAAAAGCTAATAAAGCTGAAATAATTATTTTTCTGGAACTCTTACTTTTGCCATTACCCTGTGGATGTTGACAATCTGATGTCTGTCCCCTTTTAAAGCAAGCTTGTACATCTGGCAGTTCTCAGTCCATTCATTGCTGGAGTCTAGCTTCTAGGAACCAAAGCATTACATTACTAGCATGTAAAATAAATGGTAACTGTTTGATAATTTGAGTAATTATTATCACTGCCATTTTTTACACCTGGAATTAAGTTGACATTTTTCTAACCTAATAGCCGCTGCTGTATTTTCCAAATTTGTTGCAAATTCCAAACCAATACTGTAACAGCATAATTTGTTAAAATTTTAAATAAATTGGCTAGAATGCCATCTCCTCATGTACCCCTTGCTATTAAGCAAGGCTTCTTAATGCCCAATTAACTTCACTTTCCAAAACATTGGGCTATAGATCAGAAAACATAACACTGCACATATTAATGATGTTTTTTTAAATATTTATATTTATTCTTGCCACCTCTTTGTAATATTCTCTGCTTCTGCTAGGTCACTCCTATCATTGCCTTTTATCATGCCCATTTTTTATCTGAAAGTTTCCCCCTTAACATTACCAATATTCTTGATGAAATGTTCATCCTTTTCTTTTCACTTATTCCAGGTCCTTTCACGGTTAATTTAAATATGCATCATTTGTGTTCCTTCAATGACACATTTTCCCTCTATTAAATTACCTTTTGCTGTCCACTTACTAACAGCCATTTTGCCTTCTTACAACCATCTTTCTATTTGGAATATATATTTTGTTCCTGCCACCTCTTGAAGAATACCGCAAACTTCTTTCTGTCCATAGTTCTACAAGAACTCTAGCCACCAGGTCCAATCCCTAAACTTAATCCCTTGATGACAATTGGGTGTCTAATGCTGCTAATAATCACGTCTAGAAAGTAATGTACAATGAATGGTGGTTCCATTACATTATATATACCAATGGCTGGGGGATGGTATAATGGTTAAAGTGTTTGACTCAGACTCAAGGTACAGTGTCTGATTCTCACATCTGGTAGGGAAACTGGCTTAGAATGTCCCACTAAGGCAGCAAACCTTGTAACTAGCTATGAGCTTAAGAAATGACAGCTAGCAATGATGAGCATGCTGGAATTAGCTTAATTAATTTAGATGCTTAAAAGTAACCGCAGTGGTACGGAGGTAACATTGTTACCTCACAGCAAGAGGTTCTCCCGTTCGATTCTTGGCTGGGCTTGGGAGTGCCTTCTGTGTGGAGTCTGCATTTCCTCCCCGCGGTTGGGTAGCATTCGAAAGACATGCGTGCGTAAATGGGCGTGCCTTCGTTGAAGGTTGGGTGTCGAGCTGGCACCTCGGTGTTTCGTAAAAATCTGCCAATCATTAGCAGACCGGAGTTCCGCTGTGGCGACCCCTTACTGGGAAAAGTCGAAAGACAAACAACAATTTAGATACTTAAAAAAAGTGAACTGCAGCAACTGAAGACTGACGGCAAGATCTTGAATATTGTCCTTACTAATATGGATGAATTTTTTACCATCCTGATGTATCTTAATCGCTTGTTTGGTTTGTAAACCAGTCTCCTTCCAAACATAATTGAAACCAGAGACTCCTTCAATCCAAGGTACCATTAGAAATTTCTCTAAGACAAAATACCTACTCCTATGTGATAAACTGCCAAGCTTCAAATCCCCATCACACCCATCCACTGAATATATGTTGAAATGTACATCACATACTTCAACATGTAAACACCTGCAAAGATGCAGTTACACCCTATAGGAACAGGCACATAGCTAATCCCACAAAAAGCCACATGGCTTACAATAAAAGGGAGACAATTTTGACTAAAAGTAAGAATCATAATTTCCAGAATATTAGAGCCCTCATCACTGAAATAAAAAAAACTCAGGAGCTAAAATCCACCATAGCCAAGTTTGAAGCTAAAATAGCTACCTAAGCCAAAGACAATCAGAAAGCCTTTTTCAGTTATGTCCATAATCTCAGAAGCACAAAGGAACAATGTGCTGAGCAGAGTGTGAATGATGCTACCTACTGTGAGGGTGAAGATACAGTGAACCTACTGGACGATAAACTCAGCTGTAACTTTACCCCTCTCTTCCCACCAGATATGCCTGAATCTGGCTCACCTCCAGCTATCACACAAGACCAAGTCTTAAAAGCTCTATCAAAAGGAAAAATACTGCATTGACTGGTCATGACAATACCCTTGTATGCATATTAAATAGCACAAAGCACAATTTAGCCACCCACCCCTCCACACAATACTGTTCATCCAGAGCATCAACACCAGTTTGATTTTAAATGAATGGAGAACATCTACAGTCATTCCTCTCCATAATGGAGGACCTTCCATATCAGCCCCAGGGAATTACAGACCCATAAGTCTTAACCTCATATGCAAATCCATGGAAAAAATTATCATGGAACTAAACCAGTAAGGATATAGGAAACCACCAAACACTGGACCCATCTCAGTTTGGATTAGTCAAGGGCAGGTCATGTTTACTTAACCAGGTGGACTTTTTTGAAAAGGTCACAAAAGCAATTGATTAAAGTAAAATGGTACATACCAAATTGACCTGGCCAAAGCTTATGCAGTAATCCCCTACTCAGGCAAAGTAGAAAAGCTAAGTATACTGGGAATAACCCCCTACATTACCCACTGGATTGCCAACTGGCTCACCGGTAGGATGCAGAAGATCAAAATAGGGAAGGTTACCTCCGCAAAGAGGCTAGTCACCAGTGAAGTCCCCCAGGGTTCTGTGCTGGGACCTCTTCTGTTTGGCATCTAGTTCTCTGAAGTCAAAGTCAACATCAAAGGGCTGCGGCTGACTAAGTTTGCAGTTGACTGCAAACTAGGAGTAGTCAATAAATCCCCAAATGACCTAGCCATCTCGCAGGAAGCTTTTTCCCAAATAAATAACTGATGCCAAAATCATGGACTGAAACTAAATGCCAAACATGTATTGCCTTATCCTTTTGAGAAGTCATCTAGCCCAGGGAGCTACCACATTGACAACACACCCATAAGAGATAATCCAGTTGTTCAGAATTTGGGAACCTATGCATGTGTCCACTGCACGGCTTTTAAACCAAGAGATTGTGTCTAGAGCTACAGATATCATTGTCCCCTTTTACTCAGTTGTCATTATGACAGTCATTGAGTATAATGCCCATTTTGTCTCGTGTCTGTCCAGATGCATGCAACAATTGGAATACCCACAGAGATACCCTACTAGAAAGGATACAAGGCCTAAACAATATATCCTACATGGTGTGAAGATAGGTGAAGGCTGCCACCCTAGCCAGATAGAATTCTGTAGATAATTCTGTCATTTGTAAATATTTAAAGTAAGCCACATGCTTGTTCTCTTAAATGTGAAAAGACTGCAGTGGATATTGAACTGCAAAAATGTAACAGTGCATTCTGCTGTAAGAAAGCTAAGTCAAGCATTTTACGACTGTCTTTGTCAAAATTCAGAGCTGATATGTCCAGAGGGAGGCATCCTGCCTATTGTTTTAAGACCAGAGTTAATGGCTAGAATTTGCATGTATAAATGTCCTTTTGCTCTGATTTCTGACCAGGTATAAAGAATGTAAATGTAGTTTCTGTTAGCCTGGGAACACCAGAGAAGTGTGAAGAATGATGTCATGTGAAGCAGCTGTGTGCTCTCAATTTAGAGAGAGAATCCGAGAGCTCAGAGCATTTTGTCTTGAACATCCAACATCACCAGCAGTGCCTGTTTCTATATGTAGGTTATTTAGAAAGTACAGTTATGTACACTTGCCATAAATGTAGATGTTAGAGTGTATTCACTGTTGCAGTCATCACATTTGGGTTATCCCTGGCAGGGTAGTCCTCGGCCAGCCCGAATACTAGAGACTTAGTATTTCTGCATTGGTTGCTGTCGCTTGAGGACAAACGTCAGGTCGTCAGTAGTATAAAGTAAGGCAGCAGACTACATTACATCAGGTTTTCTTCCCCTAACCTGTCAGGAGCCCCCAAGTAGGAGGCCAGGGTCTGGTGGAAGAAACCTCACCAGTGAAAAATAACCAGTATGTCCCTTGAAAGGAAAGAACAACAAGTTAGAAAGGTAATGAGGAGAAAGAAGAAAAGGGGGATGGAGGGGGGAGGAACCAGGAATGCAACAGTGAATACATTCGAACATCTACATTTAAGATAAGTGTACACATCTGTACTATATTCTTCTTGTTTCACTGTTGCAGTCATCCCATTTGAGTTGATTCCCAAAGCGGAGGAAAAGGGTGGAGGCAGCCAATGAAACTAGGGGCTGGCTAGGATGCCCTGCAAGACTGTAGAGGCAAAACCTGCCCTGAATTTGGAGAAGAGAGACAGGTGGTAATGCCTGGTAAACGTGTGAACAGATGTCCAGGTGGCAGCCTCCAGGATGTCCCTGGTGGGGACTCCTCTGAGGAAAGTCACAGAGGTGGAGGCTGCTCTGGTGGAGGGTGTCCTGACCCCCTTGGGGGGAGGCTTTCCATGCTGTTTGTAGCTGAAATGGATGGTGTGCTATCCATTTGGAAATGGTTTGTTTGGAGATGGCTTTGCCTTCTCCCCCCTGTAGCAAAATTAACCAGCAACTGATCGGACTTTCTGAAGGATTTAGTCCTGTCTAGATAGAATCTCAGCTGTCTGTGCACATCTAGAGAGTGTAGAATACCTTCCCCCTTGTTCTGGGGATTAGGAAAAAAAGGTGGGCAAATCAATGGATTGGTTGAGAGCCACACTGGACACCACCTTGGGCATGAAGGATGGGCTAGTTCTGAGGGATACCCTGTCTGCATGAAAGATGATGAAGGGTTCCACGGCCATGAGTGCTTGCAGCTCAGAGACTCTCCTGGCTGAAGTGATGGCCAGAAGGAATGCTTTCTTCTAGGATAAATTTTAGCTTTGCAGAAGAAGCTAGTTTGAAAGGGGCAGGGTGAGCTTTTCCAATACAAAATTAAGGTCCCATGCTGGTGCTGGTGTCCTTTTGGGTGGTCTCAAGTTGCTAGACCCTCTTAGGAGCTGTTTGATCAAAGGGTGTGAGAAAAGGGGCTGCTCAGTGGGAAAATGAGCAAAAATAGCAGAGGCATGAATTTTATAGATGAGAAAGAGAGGTCACTGTGTACTAGGTCAGCTAACTAATCCACAATGAGAGGGAGGGAGGGCTGTGCCGTATTGGCTCCCTTAGCCTGGATCCAGGTGCAGAACCTTTTCAATTTATCAACATAAAACTTTCTGGTGCTAGGACGTCTGGCCTCACGGAAAACATCCAGAACCTGTTTAATGAGGTTGGCAGATTGGCTTGGGGTTAGGGAATAAGCCAAGCTGCCAAACTGAGTGTATGCAATTGGGGATGCAAGAACTCCTCTTCTCTCTGGGGTCAGGAGGTTTGGAATCTGAGGTAGATTCCATGGAGGGTAGCGAGGACTGGCTGAGCAGCAAGGGATACCAGTGCTGACAGGGCCAGTGTGGAACTACAAGTGTGGTCCTTGGCTTTTCCTCCCTTATTTTGAGCAGTACCATGGGGATGAGAGGTAGTTGCAGAATTTGCTCAGCTGATGGTTGGTGTGGGAGGCAGAGGACGACCTTCGGGGTTCCCCATTTCTGAGTTATTGTGTTGAGTTGCCACTCATGTGGGTCCAGAAGATTTCTGCTTAATTGGTCTGCCAGAGAGTTGAGAGAGCTTGGTAGGAATTGTGCTAACAGGTGTAGATGCAAGGCAGAGGCTGTGTGCCAAAGGCTCATGGCCAGCCTGCATAGAGGGTAGGAATGTGTCCCTCCCTGCTTGTTGATGTACCACATCACAATGGTGTTTGTTATAATCAGGAGAGCTCCTGGAGAGAGAAGAGGCTTGAAAGCTATCAAGGTGTGCTGCGCAGTCATCATCTCTTTTTGATTGATGTGCAGAGGGATTTGCTGTTGGCTCCATCGGCCCTGTATGCACCTGACATCCAGGTGTGCACCCCAAGCGTAGTCTGATGCGTCTGTGGTGAGGGTCTGGGCTGCGGGGGTGAGGAGAAAGACATTCCCTTGTTGTGGGAGCATGCTGTTGCCTACCAAAGAAAATTTTTTCTGAGGCAAGGAATTATAGGTAGAGTTTCTAGGTCTTAAGAGTGTTGGCACCAAAGGCTCTTTAGGTACCAGTGCAGTTTCCTCATATGCAGTCTGGCATATGGAATGAGTAGTATGCAAGATGCCATGAACCCCAGAGCTTGCAGGATCTTCCTTGCAGTTAGCTGGGGCCTGGTGGCTAGTTGAGAGAAGTAGGCTGTCAAGAAAACTTGTTTCTCTGGAGTAAGGTATGCTATTTGGGAATCTGTGTCCAGACTTGCTCCCAGGAAGATTATCCTTTGGGTGGGCACCTGTTTGGATTTTTTTTCATTGATTGTGTACCCTAGGGAGGTTAGTAGGGTCTTTACAAATATGGGTCAATCTGAATATTTCTTAGTCTGCAGAAGGCAATGGTCAGAGTCAGACATTTTGTGAAAACTCTGGAAGCAGTAGATAAGCCAAGTGGAAGTGCAGAAAAATGAATGTGTCAAGATCCTGCCTTGAAGTGGAGATATTTCCTGCAGGATTCCCTGGTAGGAATGTGGAGGTAGGCCTCTTGGATCTAGGTTGGCTAGCCAAGCATCCTTTGAGAGCATGAGTATCAGCAGTTGGAAGGTGAGCATTTTGAATTTTGGGATCACCAGGAAGGTGTTGAGAATGGCTAGATTGAGGATGGAGTGCCAGGTGCCCTCTTTTCTGGGCACCAGAAAAGGTCTGGAGTAGAAACCTTGGCCTGTCTGCTCTGCAAGAATGTGATCTACTGCCCTCATAGAGAGCAGGGAAAGGATTTGCTTTTGAACCTCTTCCCACTGATTTGGTGGTAGATCTGGGAATCCTTTTGGGGTTGGAAGGGTGTGGAAGGAAAATATGTATCCCTGAGATGCAATGTTCAGAACCCAGTGGTCCTTGGTAATAGTGGTCCAGGTGCTCGAGTGAAAGGAGAATTTTCTTCCTAAGGGTAACTGAAGGTGGGAAGAGGGAGGGGGTGGAGGAAATTGTGAGTTTTTACCATAAGGGGATGGCTTAGAACTCCCTGGACTTGAAGTGGAGGTATAGTCCACTGCTTAGATCTCTGCATTCACTGGGGCTGCTGTCTGTGGGGAGGTCTGCTTCCACGGGGCCTAGGCTGGGCCGGTTTACTTGGGAGCAGGAAAGGATCAGTGTGTTTGGAGGGGCAATGCCTGCTGAACCTAGGGGGCTGGACCTGCAAGAAATCCTTAACTGTTTGCATACATTTTGCTTTTTCTTCTGCCTTAGTGCCAAATAAGTTATCTTTGTGCAAGGGGGCATCCAACAGTTTAGATGTGACATGATCTGGCAGGGGCTGTTCCTTAAGCCATGCATGCCTTCTAATGACAGATCCAGTGACTGCTGCCCTGTACGAAGCTTCTAGGGCATCAAAAACCACAGTGCAAGGTGTGTTTAGTTACTTGACTTGCAGAATGCATTAACCTCTTGTAAATCTTTACATTCTCCCAAGCAGGTAAAGAAAACATTTTGTTTAAGGAGTTCCAAGTTATGTTACTGAAATTTCAGCATATGGAACTGACAATTTAGTGCCCTGATAGCAAGAGTAGCTGAGGTGTATACTTTCTTACCCAATCTGTCCAAAGCTTGGAAATCCCTGTCTGAGAGGGGTGGGATTCTTAATAGAGGTTGCTTCAATTCCTTTTGGCCCTTGAGAAATGACCTCAGGATCCGCTATAGGATTTTTAAAAAGATATTTGTGGGAGTCAGGGACTCTATAGTACCTGTCTGGTTTTCTCCGTCAGGAGTCTAGCTGGATTCGAGGAAAAGATCCTCCACAACATCCAGTTGTGGGGGGATGGCCAAAAGTCTGTGTTGTGGAAGATCCAGGAATTCCCAGAGTCTCTCTTTAGACTGAGGGTAGTCCTGACTCTCCCATTGGAAATGCTCCCTTAAGGTATACAGGGTTTCCCCAAAAGAAAAATCTTCTGTGGGAGAGGCTGAAGGAATGGAATCCTCTGCATCAGAATCCTCATAAGTGGAGAGGGACTGCAAGTCTTCATATTCAGCGGCATCATATGCATCTGACTCTTGTTCAGATAAAACTACGGGGGCCAGAGATCTCTCTTCCTTTTGGAGGGGTAGCTTGGCTTCCCCCTGATCAGCATGATAAGGTCTTCCACCATTTTAAGCATTTGAGACTGAGGCAAGGTAGCAGGTGCCTGAGAGTGGGTCGGTTTCTTGGGTGTGGTTCATACCCTGGACCTAAAACTCTGTAGTCTTAGAAAGAACGGTAGTCGCAAAAGAAGACGTCTGTGTCGAGATTCAGTAGTCTGAAGGACTTCTTCGGAAGCCGGTGCCTGCTCAGCGCCTCTGGACCCATCCAGGGTTGAGATGACAGCAAGATCCTTAGTCAAAGAAGAGTTTTGCGGCATACCAGACTCCAAAAGGTTCTCTGTAATGGCCTGCAAATCAATAGAAACTGGCATCAGGGGCTGCGAAAGCACCTCACTGAGGACCGGTGAATTGACTACTAGCTTAAAGGAAGTGTTGCCAGTAGGCCTGGACCTGTGTGGTCTGTCTTTCTTTCCATTTTTTCAGAAGATCTGCTGTCAGATGGCTTACCAAAGCCATATCGGAATTTGAGGACTGTAAGCGAAAATATTTGGCTACACTAAGGGCCCAACAATAGATAGTTCTGGAATTGAACAAAGCATAGAAGCAAGGGCCTAAACAAGTGACTCAGTAAGAGTTGGAAGTCTTGGTGTGGTATTTGTTTAACACAGGCAAGACAATTAACTTTTTCTGACATCTGTTAGTGCAAGAAAAAGGATCCCCAACAGGGTACTTAGCTTTAGAAGACTTCAACTTCAATTCGGTAGACTAAACTCGGGTAGCGGCCCACTGGCATTTGTGCAAACTGCTTCGAGCTCCACAGCAAGTAAGACTGATGTAATGGCGTCGGCTGCCTTACTTTATACTACTGATGACCTGACGTCAGTCCTCATGCAACAGCAACCAATACAGAAATACTAAAGTCGCTAGTATTCGAGATGTCAGAGGGCTACCCTGGCAGGGATAACCCAAATGTGATGGCTGCAACAGTGAAACACTAAGAACATCTGTATCTTCTCTTAGATATAGCTAGGAATTGGGAAGATTAGACTAGTTTGTTTTTCTGTGATGTCACAACTTTTGCTGCTGTATTATTTTATGTATTTCTCTGTGATCTCTGAATGCCTGACTAGCACTGTGTAGTAAGAAGTATTGTCTTGTGTTACTATTATTTATTAAATATTTTTAAACCTTTCAACTGTGGCTGCTTTATGTAGAGTTAATTTAAGTTCTACAGTACATTGCATGTATATAGTGATACTGTACCAAGTCACTCTAATAAACCTTGACTGTTCAGTCACACTTACCATTTGGATAATAATGTTGCAGTAGAAATGTTTTGGAGCACTAGTGTTAAAGGTGTGAGGTTAAAACCGACTGCACAGAATGTCTGTGAACAGAAGGCCCAAGTGACTAGACTGATTAACTGCTCAGATGCCAGAGAGTAAGAGTTGGATGGGAAATGCCCATCCTTTGAGAGGAGAGTAAATGGCCCTGTTTAGCCACACGTATACCTCCAGAAAAGATAGACCTCATAAAACAGAGAGCTTAATCTTGTTTTGGAGGGGAGTGTCCAAGTCGGTGATCATAGTCCTTGCCTGGGAGTGTGAAGCAGCACACATGAGCAGGTCATAAAATATAGGAAGCCTACTTGCCATGTCAACTGTAACTGGAGGAATGTTAGAATATTATGTACAATGTCCTTAGCTGTCTAGAAACTGGTGGGGATGCAAACCCCCTACTTTCTGAAAATATGATTTTACCTCCAGATCCTCGTTGGATGAGAGCCATCTGAAAGGATCCCTCATGTTGGGTCTTGCATCACTTCAAGAAAATAAATAGGCTTGAGTTAATTAGGAGTAAGCTTGATGGTCAGAATGGCAGTGGGGGAGAAGATACAAAAAAAATGACTGTAGGGAAGCAATACACAATATCTTGTTCCTGAATAAAAATAAAGTTGCACTGTTTTCAAAAATGCCATCAAACGTGCAAACTAACAACTGGAATTTGCACAGGAAAGCAATTCACAACATTTTGCTCTCAGTAGTAAAAAAAAAAATCTGTTACATCACTTTCTCAACACTATTTGAAACAATAATACACATCTGAAACTGATTTTGCCTGAGCCAAAGTTGAAGTGATCTTACTCTGCAGTTTATGATCATAGGGAAGCAATGTACTTTTACAATGATGACAGGAAATCCAAAAAAACATTTTGCTCTTGTTAAAAACAACTTACAAGCTTTTAAGAGTTGTTAGATGCACTGTTATGCAAAAGAAAGTAATTATACATCACTCAAAGAAGGCAAAAATGTAATCCTAGGATAAGCAACATACGTCATTTTGTTCTTGGCCTACAAACCATTTACACTGTCTTATAAGCTCTGTTGGAAGTCCTAGCAAGTAAATGGAAATTAGTTCAGCCAAGATGAACCGAAACATTTTCTTTGCATGGTATGACAACAGGGAAGCACCACATAGCAAATAATCATGGGCCAGCAACATACAGCATTTTGCGCGAGAAAAAAAATACAAAATGAAGTGAAATTGATTTTACATATTAAAAGTGAAAAATAAAGATAAAAAAGGGAGCCAATATACAGCATTTTATTCTTGATAAAAATGGTTCTACTACTATGGCAAACATAGAAGGGCTAGCAAACACCAGCAAACCGATTTTTACATCAGCTGAGTACAGACATTTTTATTTTGCAGCTCACACTCCTGAAAAATCACTATACATTATCCAGAGGAAGCAACAGACAGAATTTTGATTAAAACAAGTTTCACAGCTTTGAGAAACACTGACAGAAGCACTAGCAATCAGTTGAAACTAGCTTTACATGACTATGTACAAAGATCACAGGAAAGCAATATACAATGTTTTATTTTTGAAACATTTTATTCTTTGATAATGTCAAGTGCACTACTTACAAACAAGCTGAAGTATACTCTGCACAGCTGAATGGATGTTTTAATACAGCATTCATCATATGACCATGTGAAGTACAGCACTAAGAGGCAGTATCACACTGAATACAAGGTAAACATGCAAGGCCAATTTCCTGATAATTTCAGGTACTGTATAGTGTCTAAGTTCACAATATTATGCTGATTTGTGTGTAATTTATTTTCTCTCTCTTTCTGAGATATCGCACTCCTGGTATATATGCATAATTTGAGCATGATCTTTCATACAGTAAGATCTCCTCACTCCCCTAATTACTGACATAATGCAGCTTGCAACAAGTTGTGTACAGCAGCAGCTTTTAGCCTTGATAATCTAATTAATATTCTGATGATTTTGCTGCAGTACTAACCTAGAAGCATTTCTTCTCCTGCAGCAATAAGACAACCTACACTGTCCTTATGCAGTTGTATATTTCACAGAATATTTTTTTTTTCATTTTTAAAAACTGTAAGCTAGATACCTGTTACTCATTTAATTTATTCTTTCTAGAATCCATCCACATTTTGTGTAATATATATACATTTTACTTGAAAACATGATGTACAGTTGGTGAAAAAAAATCACATTATTGTTAGAGACAGATCTGTTTATAATGGGACTATGTATACAGTATGATTCCATATTCATGAATTATCACTTTTTTTCTACTGCAGTTTGTGATGCAAGGAAAATAACATGCATATTGTATACAATAAGGACAGGCAATGATTGCAAGAAGGCAATGTATACTGATTTCACAAGCACTCATTCAAAGAGTCGAATTATTACGAATTTCACATGCTTTACATTACAGCACTCACATGCAAAAAGACCAGCTTCTTGGAACATATATGGTGTTCTACAGTACTGCAATGTTACTTCAGGCTCATTTCCGATTTGTTTGATTAGTGGCTCATAGGTTTATAGGTGGTTAGTAGGCTAGTGACCACAAGGGCCTTTTTAAGCCTACCCATGTATCCCAAATTGATGCAGTGCTCTTGGTCTTAGAGAGTGCATTAAGGACCTGTTCCCTAGTGACTGTAGGGGGAGTTGTACTTGATATTTCCTGAGGGAAGGGTGAAGGGGAGAGAGGAGTAAAGTTAGAGCTGAATTTTTCAGTCAGGTTTGCTAAATCTTCTGGGTCAGTATAGGTGGCTCCATTTACAATGAGCTCTGCACATAATTGTGCACTGCCTTTGAGGTTGCAGACATAGCTAAAGAATGCTTTGTTTGGTTGTCATGGCCTGGGAGGCCAAACTTACCTCAAATTTGGCTTTGGTGGACTTTATTTGTCCCCCTGAGTTGTTTAGTTTCATGAAAGTACTTTTATCCTGCTGGGTGCTGCATCTCCTAATTTTTGCCATGATTTACTTCCAGTTATACAGACAATTGATTTTGCGATTCCACCATGGCAGCTTGTTTTTTTAGTTAGTTCTGTACTTTTTCCTGCTGAGTACAGCTGCCTCTATGCAGCGATTAACATGCATGTACAGGGTTTCTGTGAACACTTCTGCATAGGCAGTACTAATGTATGAACCTATGAACTCCAACTGTCTAATCAATAAAATGGGTCTGTTGTCATGGATATAAACTTTCCTACTGTCTCCATTACCATCTTGGTGGATATAGGCATCTTGAGGCAATGTAGAAATTGCTTCATGTTTACTAACCACCAGTTAATTCTCAAACAAACTAATATGGTATGCGAGAGATGTATTTACACATCACTGGAGGCAAAGCTGTCACATAAAAGCTCTCCTAATGTCAATAAGGTTGTCAGTAGTACACACTTTGCACCTATTATGCACAATTCAAAGCAGGCATGTAGACCCACATATGCTGAGGCACTTACATGTAACCTTCCTAAACCACAAAGACCTCCTAGACGAAGTATACATAAATACCCTCAGCAGTCTTAAATGCGCTCTTTTAAAACAGCCACATCAACACCCAGAGCTACATCTCATGGAGCCTCTACCCCTAAGCCCATAAGGCAAGTCACCACACAATCCAACATTATAGTCGTTGGTGACTCCATTGTGAGACACACTGATGTCCTTCTCACCAGGCTAAGGAGAAAGTTGCCATCAGTTGCTTATCAGGGGCTAGGATCTGCCAAATTGCACTCTGGTCAGTGGACCACAATTACCAGTTTGACTCGTAGTCCATGTGGGAGTAAATGACCTGAGACATACCTCCCTAGACTATATGAAGAGAGACATCGTGGAGCTCTCAGAATACGTCTTAGGCTGGTATGAGCCTAGCATTGAGCAGCATTTTATCTTCTCCAAGGTTGATGCCACAATATGAACAAAAGATGATTGACTTTAATAATTGACTTAGTATTTGGTGTCATTCTAAGGGGGTACAATATTTAACAGCATGGAAGGGGATGGTCAACAGACCACACTGCTTTGCCAGGGATGGTCTGCAACTCTTTCCTCTAGGCTTTCAGATATTAGCTAAAACATTGTCTTCCTCCATAGTGCCGTTTTAGGCAATGCCAAACTGAAAGTACTTCCAACATAGCAAATCAAAACCAAGAAAATCTAAAGATATTACTGCTCAATGCTAGGAGTCTAAAAAAAAAAACTCTATTCCCTAGAAGTTCTCTCTACCCTAGAGAATGCTGATGTCTGTGCAGTCACTGAGACAGTTTAAAGCCACTGAGGGCACACCAACAATGCAAGGTTATAATGCCTTCCACACACTTAGGCCAGCTACTTCACAGGCAGCGACTAATGGTGAAGGTGTCTCTGTTTACAAATATACTTCAAGACTGGTCAAACAGGACAATGCACTTGAGCTGCTCCATGTTCATATCACCGTAGGTAAAATCCAGTACCACTTCCTTGCATGCTATAGGTCCCCCTCTGACACAGGAAACCCATACCATTTATCTAAACTTATTAGAAACACTAACCATCCAACCAAACACCCTATTTATGGTTGACTTTAATTTCCCCACTATTAACTGGGAATCCTGTACGACACCAAATATAAATGCATAGATATTCCTGGATTTTATAAACACAAACTCCCTGGACCAGATAGTCAATACATCAACCAGGTGTGCAACCATACTGGATCTAGTCCTAACTAATATGGGAGACTGCTGCACACCCCGTACTATAATGCCTTCCCTGGGAAGGTCAGACCACAAAGTGGTCTCCTTTTGAAGTAAAAATAAAATCTGAACCCCCAGCTAAACCTGCAATGTTCAGGAACTATTCAATGGCTAACTTCCTGCAAAATGTAGTACTAATCTGTGAATCTATGATTAGACAGTTGGAGTATCAGTCACTGTCAGGAGTATCCCATTTACAACTATGTGGACAGTACTTGTCAGTGCAAACTAGTTGTTCTGTGTGCAAATAGGTATTGGAAAAATGTCACTCAGAGTGACTTGAGTCTGTACAGAGCACTGCCAAACACTTGAAGGGAAACTAATACGCAGACCCTGAAAATTTAAGATTGAAGTATTTAGGCAGATATTCTGATGTTAGAAACAAATCCAGCAGTACTTACTGAAAAGAAAGAATTAGCTGGTCAAGAATAACGAAAAGAGGGGAGTCGCATGAATGGCTACTACTAATGCTGGCCTCACCACAAGGTCACTGTTGGGATACAATGCTCCTTTGCCTCTTCTCTCACCAGAAGCCAAATGTTAGCACCAATCCCAAGAAGAGAAGCAGGCCACAGCCTGTTTTGTGATCCACAGTCTTGTCCCTGATGATGATGATGCAAGGGTCTGTAGGCGTGTAGCCTTTTTCTGGTAGATGCCTTGAATAGCAACCACACCAATCAAGTATGTTAAGCACAGACACTCACTTTCCAACCAGAAGCAGTCAGGAATCAATGCACTCTGCTCCTTCTCTCACCCGGATCAGAATATAAGCACAGATTCCAAGCTGTCACCTATAGTTTGTAAACATTTTTATGGTGTATGCAATACTTTGTGGAGTTTTTCCTCCCCAGGCCTCTGCTGAAAAAGGGCACAAGTTCAGTCAGACATTCCTGGTCAACAAATGTCAAATAAATAAAGTAGTTATTGGGCTTTCTGGTGATCAGCAGTCTCCAGGAAATAATTTCCCTGTACTCCTCCTCTCACCAGGAGAAAACAGAAGCAGAAATACAAAGATGACTACTAAGAGCCAGAATGTGGGCTCTACAATAACTGGTGGTCTTGCAATAGATGCTTAAAGCTATGATGAGAAAAAAAGGTTTATCCTAAACACTGCAGTGTGCACAAAGCAGTTGGATATGAAAGTGGGCAACTTAAATTTTAGCTGTCCAAAAAGTTTAGTTTTAGTGGAGAGCCACTATTTTTAAAAGAGCAAGATTGAAAGGAGGGTGGGCACTTTTAATTTCTGGTACTATGGAATACAGTAGGATGGCCAATAAATTTAAACAGTTGAAGGGGAGTGATTTCACAAAATGATATTTTGTGCTTATTCACACCAGCCAGTGAAAGGACAGGGGAAATAAGATATATGTTGAAATTAACATAAGGGGCAGGCAACTAGAAAGACAGTGGTGTTTAAGGACACAACAGTAACAGGGTGGCAAAAAAATTCTGCCTGACTCACAAGAGACAGAGCCGTGGTCTCTTCAAGTTTTAATATGCAGTTAAAAAAAGAATACAAGTAAAACATAGTGTAAAGAAAAATAACAGTATACAAAATAGAAAAAAAAGGCTATAACGTAATACAAAATACAAGAAATAAAAAGCAAACTAACCTTTCCCTCAGCCTTTGTCATTTGTGCATACACTTTGGATACGAGGTCTGAAGTATTTTCAGCCAATAAACATCTCGCTGGCCTTAATTTTTCTTAACTGAAAATTATATGCATATGCACATGTGAAGTGGAAATGGTGTAAAAATATTCTGCATTACTGGCACATCATGCTGCAAATTTCCAATGCTAAATGAATACAGCGTTTCAACAAGGCAAAGATCATTGTCCAAGGATATACATGGAGTTCACAGTACTACAATTTTTGCTCAAAGGATGCTGCATCAGCATTCTATTTCAGGCTTCTTTCTCATTTATTTAAGGAGTTGCCTTTGTGTAAGAATTGTTGAATGAGAGGCATTTTAACTATTATGAGCCATTAAAATGAGAATACTATGTACATGATCATCTGGATTGCCTCCTCTGTCAGTACTATCATACTTCCCTTCTGCTAATCTGCATACAGTGTAAACCACTATTCTTATAGTATCCAGCACATTCTGTGACATGAATTTTTTGTGAGGAGGGAAATGATGCAGATTGCACACATTATGTCAAGTCATGCCTCCCTATCAGTAAAGGAATGCCATTGTTGTAAGTCCAACAACAGTAACAATAAAAATAATAATAAAATGCAAATGATACATATACATAGTTATCAAAACTCATTGCAATGCTATTAGATCATTTTGCAGGGAAGGGAAACCCTTGCATCCCACTCTAACATGGGTTGGGCTGTGTCTTCCACACATCAGCTACAAATTTCAAAAATTCTCTTGCATACAGTATCACAAGACTACTGGGTTTGCCACCTTTAGTCTCATTGTTCTGATCACAACTTCAATGCCCCACTTTTAACAGGAATTCAACTCCACATCATGAAGTGAGGCGTAGCCATGCTGATTAATATTTATCACTCAGAGTTTCTGTGGTGCTCTTATTGGGCAGCAGATCATATAAACCATTTATTAATTTGCATACTGGTCTGATACAGCTCTCTTTTTTGAAACCATGTTTTTTCTTGACAGACTATGCAAAAAAAAAAAAAAAAATCAGAAATGTGACATATTGGTAAAAGACGACGGAATAATCTTGGATCTTAGCGATATACATGTTGCACAGTGCAAATGGCAAAAAAAGCGGTAATCAGAACTTAACATAATATACCATGTATCACAAAAGATAATAAAGACATAGCCCTGAATAAAATTAACACTAACTCTGAGACCTGATTATTCCATAGCTTTCTTATACATTTCAAAAATAAAAACTGTTAGACTTAACATTTTACACATCAGCTTCAAGTAGTCTTTTAAAATGTATTACAAGTACGGGTTGTTCTTACTCATGGGGGGTGGGGGTTGTACTTAACCTGCCCATCAACTTAACAAGCATATTTTGTAAAGTGATTGGAAATGTGTTACAGAAAAACAGGAGACCTTTAATTCTTACAGGAAGATTAATATGGGTTTGAAAAGAGAAAAACCTGCATTCCCTTAATGAGAAACTGTAGATGCTGTAAAAGCATAACTGCGTCTAGCAAAGGCATATGGCAATTCAAAAATGACTGGTTGCCACTTGAGTGTCTGAAATCACTCTACAGGTTTTAGAAGAATGATGATTTTACTAAGCCCTCCAATAATCACTATCCTAGCAAAAGTGTTTCATTTCTGATCATCATCTAGTTAAATGGCTACTATGGTCTTAGGACTTGCACCCTTTTGCACATAAATCACAAAAGGCATTCTTGTTATAATTAACATTGCAAGTAATGACACAAACATGGGCTAGAATTAGCAAACTGCACAGTTCCGTTTCACTGTCTTAACAGTTATTATCATGTGAAATAATAAAATGAACATGAGACATAATTTAAAAAAATGGAAGACAAATGGAAAAAAGAGTGAAGAGGAGAAGAAAAATAGAAAGGGTGCACATACTTTAAAAACAGGTACTCCATTCTGTTTCAGTAGGCTACAGACATCCAAAAGCTTAAAAGTATTTTGTTCAACAGTTCATGTTCTTAAATACAAATATAGACTCAAGGCTAGAGACAAGCTGTCAAGCTTCATAAGTTTTTTTTTTACCTTGTATAATATTGTGCAGGAAAACCAGACCACCCACACCATACATATGAATCTTGGACAGAGAATAAGACAACAATACGTTATCAACATATTAATATAAATATATATATATATATATATATATATATATATATATATATATATATATATATATATATATATATTTATATTAATAGATATATAATATCCCTCTTTAACAGGCTCAAAAGAATGCCCCAACTTTAGAGATGCATATTGCATTAAACATCACTAACAGGTTATTGTATAATCTAAGTATCACTTACGAATACCATGCTGCTCAAATATTTCTTTAGCTGCCACAAAATATGGTCTTTGATAAAAAGCCAAAACATTTTGTTAGTGTTTATCATAAAGTCATTACTGTTCAGCTCTTTTAATTTCAGTACTTGATCTCTAAAAGCTTAGGCAACATTTTGAACAATATTTCAAAAATGGCTATCATAATTCAAAGATATATATCTTGAGTGCATATTCTTGTAATGCATGCACCTCTGTACAGTGCACTGTAAAGACAGCAAAGTATGAATAGCAATTACATGATACCTTTGAAGACTGAAATAAGTGCGAGGACCATAACAAAAACTTTTATACTGGACACAGATTCCTTGGTGATAAAAACGTGCAAGGAACTGTCTATAACTTTCAGATTTATAGATTTGCAAAACAGTACACAGTGTTACCTCTTTGGGATTTAAATAGTGAAAAAGATTAATTGTTTTGGCAATAACCTGTTGTAGAATAATTAATCCTTATTACAATGTTTTACTGCGGTGGTGGTGCTGCGGTAGCATTGTCGCCTCATAGCAAGACGTTGTCCCGTTCGATTCTCAGCTAGAGCGTCTTCTGTGTGGAGGCATGCGTGAATGGGGCATGCCTTCGTTGAAGGTTGTGCGTCAGGGCTGGTAACTCTGCACGTAAAAATCCACTACCAATCATTAGCGGACTGGAGTTCCGCTGTGGCGACCCCTAATCGGTATAAGTTGTGTAGGAGCTTCCAATGGCTGGAACATTCAAGGATAAAGAAAGAAAGAAGAGATGGCAGTGTTATTTAGTATAATATGCGGCACAACAAATTTCAGGTGGTGGTGCTGGGCATGTGAGCAAGGTTGAGATCCTGTGCTTAGCAGGCAAGAACACATAAATGGAGCTTTCTGCCACTATTTTACTTCTGGAATTCAAACTGCATGCACAGATACTAATGAAAAAAAATAAGATCCACATAAAAATCTAGCTAATTATCATGTGTTCTGTAAAATGAAACCATCATGAGGAAATGAATACAGTATCTCACTGACAAAGCCTTATGGAATGTAGATAACAGGGATGCAGTCAGCAGACTGCATGAACAGCTTTAATACACTACACAGTAAGATTGCTTTTAACATAATGTGACTTAGATTTATTACAGAAACTCAACTGCCCTTTTGCCTTATGGCTCACTCTGATGCCTGCTAGTATACATTTCAGTGGATGAAGAGAGAAGTTGGTCAGAGGTGGAATTAGAAAAAGCCCATGCTTAAGAGCAAGAGGCAGTTCCTCAAAGGTAAAAGAAAGAAAAAGCATTCCTATATAGTTAATTTTAGACAGTTTTGTAAATATGGAACTTGAGCAAGATCTATTTTAACATACAGAGATATCCTGCATCCAATACACAATGACAAATTTTGCATTCAATCCACAGCAATTTGTCATCTTTTTGCAAGAACCAAAGACCAGCTGAGTTATGCCGACACTGAAGTTGCACTGAAATTTTACCAGAACTACAACGCTCTGAGACATCACATTAACAAATAGAGAAAAGAGGATTCCAAGATGGCTGCCAAGCACTGAGCACACACTTTCTGCAGCTCCTGCAACAGCTATTTTCATCAGCTTATTATAACCCACATCTGGCGTTTAATTTTACAAAAAGTGATAAATGCTGATCAACAGGCATACAAGAAAAAGGAAATCAACATTTTTGGATTTTTTTCAACGTTTTACCTGACCTATCCAGTTAGGGTTGCCAACTTTTCATGTCAAAAATTCTGGACATGCACCGTGAAAGCAAACAAAGGCATGTAATTTTGGTACCTGAAATACAAATTTTGCTTAATACTGTCTGGAACCATTAGTCTGTCTCTGGCATTATTTTTCTTAACTGCAACTTACATTTCTTACTTTTTTCTGGCTGTAAGCTATAAGATTTTGTATTTTCACAGCCATGGAACAAAAAACATACCCAGGGAATGTTTTTTACCTGCAAAGTCTCACGTTTCTACACAAAATGCCCTACTTTGGCCATTTGAAAAGGTGGCAAGTGGCAACCCTATCTGCAACTCTGCTTCCCATTACTGTACATATGATATGATCTTTCTTTGTGCTTAGCTGAGCTGAAAGTAGTTAATGCCTTATTTTGCTTAATACTGAAAATGTATTGTCTGCTCTCTGTCTCGGGCAGTGTTGGCTGACACTGCCTGTCAGGAACTTGATTGTGCCTGAATCTTGATCGAATCTTTATTGAATCATCTTGCTGTAGGTAGGATGGGGTAAAAAACTGCAGGTAATCATCAAGATGTACAGACTAAACAAAGCTAATTGACAAAATAAATAACCAATAAATATATTTGAAAGGGATCACTGGAAAACATAGTATGGGGTGGACACGATAGAAGGTGCCTGAATGAAAACTGGCACATTAACAATTACCCAGAAAAGTGGACAATGTCAGGAGAGGAGACGGTAAAATTTAAAAGAAATGTATAGAAAATTAACAAACCATTTTGCTCAATTCACTAATGCTGAAAAGGAAACTGACAGTACAATGGATGCAAAATTCTTTAAAAGATGCTGAGTCAGTGAGCTGATCATGTTAGGTGACTTCAACCAAATGATGTGAAGGAGGCCTAAGTGCAAAAGACTTACAGGGTTTTAACTTCATTGAAATGTACACGTCTTTCACACATGACAGCAACCCTCTCCATTCCTAGGCTCCTAGCACAAGAGAATAATTATTCTGATACTTTAAAACTAAGCAGTTAACAGAATTCTGTCTGTCTCACAGACACAAAACATGAACACACACATGCACAGCTGCACACACATGTAATATGAAACTTTATTTTAATTGCTAGTGCTAAAAACTCATAGTAACCATATTCTTGTTGCATGCATATTACAGCAAAGTTAACACTTAGAAGGGCACACAAAATATTGATTTAGAATATTTTTTCACACACAGTTTATCAAGGGGAAACAAAACACTCAGTTGCAGTTCTGCCTTGTTAAAACAGAGGAAAACAAACTCAGGACAGAGGAGAGGACACTTGTTTTATCTTCTCTTACACAAAATTAGAAAACACTTAAAGCACTTCCTTCAGAGGAATGGATAACCAAATTTAAATTACTAGCCCTTAGCCCTAGTATAGCAGTGGCACTAGTAGTGTTGGCTGAATTTTCTAGCCAATATGTATAAACTATAGAAGAGTTCCCTTGTTTACAATTACATGCAGGATCAAATGCAGTTTAAAGTAAACACTCTTTCTGACTGACATAGTTGTTCCTTTTGCATTGCAGTCTGCAGTCAGGAGCATATGCACATAATTAATCAGCATTTATTATACATCTTTGGTGTCTTCTGAAAATTTGCAGATAACTCTGTACCCTTTATAGAAAAGAAGCTGCTCTCTGAAGACAGGATCAACAGTTCTTCCAGCAGTTTAGCTAATCTGTTTAACAATGAAGCAAATTTGCTGAAGTACATATAATCCAGTTTTTACTTGTCCTGTCAGCAGTTTAGCAAGCACA
Organism: Protopterus annectens; assembly: GCF_019279795.1. Taxonomy (NCBI): domain Eukaryota; kingdom Metazoa; phylum Chordata; order Ceratodontiformes; family Protopteridae; genus Protopterus; species Protopterus annectens. The sequence continues at coordinate 1,617,892,179 of NC_056739.1, read as the reverse complement.
GCTTTCCTTTTACTAATCTTGCATTTTACAATGCACCTACTTTTAAACATATTCTGCTGATGAAAATTTACAGTTTTACAAATGTAGCCCTTAGAATAGACTTGTCTTAGTCTCTTAGACTATCACTGCAAAAAACTAAGACTTAAACTTGAACACGAACAAATGGAGATAGGGAGCGATTGCCAAACAGAGCACAACCAGAAGATTCAGAGCACAGCCAAAGTTTTCAGTAGAGCACTGGGCAGAAATCACATCGCGTCAACACCCGTCTCGGGCCTTCGCGACGGCCCGAGACGGGTGTTGACGCGAAATCAGTGCTCTACTGAAAACTTTGGCTGTGCTCTGAATCTTCTGGTTGTGCTCTGTTTGGCAATCGCTCCCTATCTCCATTTAGTCTCTTAGACTCCTCATCCACAAATTGCTAACATTGTACAGAAAAGATGTAACTGCTTCTACAGTAAACTGATAATTTGATAAGTAAAAGGTGTGACTGCTTGAAGTAAACATGGCACAATGGGATCAGCCTGGATCCTTTTTACAGGTGTTTAGTACTGCGAGTGTTAAATGACGTACTACACACATCCACAGCACTGGTCACAGCAGCAGCTGCACTCACCGTTTTGGTGGGCTTGCTTTGGCTTCAGTTAGTCCTGCTGCTGGATGGCCATCAAATCTCCCGCTCTCCGACTGCAGTTGGGATGTAATATTTACAGTTACATTAGGATGCTCAATGACTCTGTGCTCTCCTACTCCTAGAGGTTTCTTGGGCTTGCTGTTCTTTTGTTATACAAGTCTCCTCTGAGGTTCTAAAGCCATCCAGTTTTAAAGACTTCTCCCACTCCCACAAGGTCCTCTTCCTCCTACTGTCCTAACACTTCAAATATGTACCAGTCAGGTCCATAATTTATAAACTGTTATTGTTCCATGACTACTGTCTAATGCTCTAATCCCTTTTCTTAAATGAATATTTCTGTTCACATTTTGCAGCTCTCAGCAATGGCTTTTCTTTGGATACATATTGTAAAAACTGAGAACATGACATATCGAAGTTGACTTTTACACACAGTTCAGCTTTCACAGGTTTCAGGCCTTATGCGGTTTCTCTCATCATTCCACAAGTTTTTCATCATTGGAAATATGCGTTCAACATGGGCATTGCTAGTAGGAATAGCAAAAACAAATTCTATGATTCGTTTCAAGTTAGCTGCATCACAACCACTAAAGAATTCAGCCCATCGTTTGTCAACTTCAGCTTGATTGTGTTCAGTTTGGAATGACTTCTTTCAAGCACAGATACTTGGCATACAGTTCGTCTCCATCAACAGTCACACCACAGGCTGATACTATCTCCACAATGTCAGAAAAACAGCAAGGCTCATCAAGGTTTAGAACATGCAGTTTCTTCAGCAGACTTGTTTCAAAGTCAAACCATTTATCCAAGTAAGCAGTCGCTCGATCGTACACTTTTAGTGCTTCTGTTTTAAACGATGACACATGGCTGTTGGTCATAAATCTGAAATTGTTAACAGCAAAGCCAAAAAAATTTATCTTTTTTTCTCTCCACCAACTCATTGTGTACTTTCTCCATCATAGCAAAAAGCTGTGTGATAAGATGTGTTTGACTCCAGCTGCTTAATGGCCCGTGTAAACACTTTCATGAAACTGTACACAAAATGAGTGTAGCATTCTGGGACAGAAAGTTCACCATTCTTCAACAACCCATCTTCCTGATCTGAAATGAAACTCCAAATCAGTTTGTTTCCTGTTTTCCTTCACTGATGAAGTAAATCTTTACAGCTGTCCAGCACTTTATCAGCATTTCAACTGCAGGTTCAAGAGACAACCAACATAAAGGAATATGACGCAATAAAGCAAAGCATTCTTCCCCTGCAAAGTCATAGCAAGATTTCAACTCATCCAACCATTTAGCTGATGATGGAAATTAGTTGTACACCTTGACAACCAACTGCTCGACATCATAGCTCGACTGTTTGCATACATGTTTGGCAGTGTTGTGCAGAGCATGGCAGTTGCAGTTTGCTTTGATAAGAGTTGGCTGTTTGGTCTTTAAATTAGTAAAAATGGAATGATGAATAGTTGACAGACGCATTATCAGCACAGTAGCTGACTACGTTTTCAGCTTACAGACCATTGCCTTCTAGCACTTCTAAAATCTTGGTTGTTACTCCATCTGCCATTTCATCACTGTCCACATAGAAATCAAACTATCAGTGACACCTCTGCCAGATGAAAAGAACCTGACTGACAACGGATACATTTTCAAATTGCCTTTGAAGCATTGGTTGCTAATGAGTGGCTTATTTTGCTGCAGTTCCCTTAAAGCCAGCTCCATGGAATGAGCTTATAAATGTTTTCAGTGAATGACTCTGCTTTGGTTTTTCCACAGGAAATTTTTTTGCTCAGTTTGGAATCTGAAAATGTTTGGCAAGAGTTAACTGCCACAAGCCTGTGAAGAGTAGCAATGATGATGTATTCCATGAAACGTCCTTGCTAATTCGGAAGCCGTAACTTGTTCTTGGTCCAAACAGTTGGGAGTGGGTAATAAATGCTTTACTGTCCTTGACATTTTTTGGCTTTCAGAGTTTCGTTTGTGCTTGTCACCAGCTGCATATTTCCGGATGGCTGTAAGTCCATCAGTTCTGACAGAAAATGAACAGAAAACTTTACACCGGGCGAAGTCGATGTTTTTATCATCCTGGTATAACCACAATTTGAACTCTGAATCCTTCGGCCCCTCCTGTCGAAACACGCAAATTCATAGTGTCTTTTTAGGTGGAGTGTCTTCCTTAGTAGTCGCACATGTACTAGGCAGTGAGGTCATCTTCACAGGTGCAGGAAATCCATTATCCATTTAAAGATATGATACAGCAAAAACCATTTGTCTATTAAATTTCCTAGTAGAAAAAGAAAACAATATCATTTACTTGCCCCTCGTTAACAAATAAGTAGAATGGTGCTAGAAGAAAGTAAGGGTTGGGGAGACAGGCGGAGCAGTTTGGATTTGGATTCACTAACAAAATAAACCAACCTGTTGCAACGAGACAAATAGTGGAGAAAAGGCTAGAGATGTGGAAAGAGTCCAAATGGGCATTTCTGGATTTGCAGAAAACATACAAGGTTCCAAGAAAGTTGATGTTGGCAATGCTAAGATGGTTCAAAGCTCCAAAAACAGTAAAATTCATACAGGCTATGTACAAGAGCCCAGTGACACAAGTACTGTTTAAGTACAAACAATGTGGACTTGTAGAAGGATTTCCAGTGGGTGTGGATGTGCATTATGTTGTACTTTTGAACCCACTACTGTTCATACTGGTGATGGACTACATAATTAGCAAACAGGTTGATGGGGACAGATCAAAAAAGTTGCTGTACGCAGTAATGCAGATGATGTGACATTGTAAGCAGATTCTGAACAAGAACTTCAGCTAGTGATGATAGATGATGTAGAAATCAAAACAGAAGGCACTGGCACACATGGGATGGGATGCAGGACAGCCAGATTCCATAACAGCTTCTTCCAACACGCACAATAAAGCAGACTGCTGAATAACAAATCCATAGCCTAACCCACTAAAATGGGTAAAAAACTAAACATTATGTATGTGTAATATGTCATTGTTTACATAACTCTACATAGCTCACCAGCTTATACGTCTCTGTCTGCCCTATGAAATCTGTAAACATTAATGGCATACATTGGTGATGGCTCGTCAATCATGGCTGGTGACTGAGTACATTTTTTTTACATGTGTGTCTTTTATTTATAGTACTCTTTGTTATATGTGCTTATATTTCTATTGCATCTTTTCCTGTTTAATTTTTGTTTTTTCTTTCTGCTGTAAAAAAAAACTTTCAATTTTTTTCTTACTTTGTTTTTAGTATCTTATTTTGATTTCTATTTTAGTATTTTAAATTATTAATTTAATCTTATCTTCCTTCTGTACTACTGTCATCTCACTGACAAGTACACCACACCATTGTGCAGTCTACAGACTACAACAGACTGGACTTGAGCTAGCTAAGTTGGTGAAAAACAATGCATAATCCCATTAACAACCAGAAAACTGCCCATGCCATCATTGCTATGCCATCTGAGACTGTAAATGGCATTATCAGGCACTACTCTACAGGCAGAATTCTATGCTTCACAACACAAGGAAAGAAACAGCTATTTGTAAACCCAAGCAATGCAGCAGGGAATTCACTATAGTAAAAGGTATGCCAAAAAAAAAATACCAACTCTCTCCCTCAAACTGACAATTTAAACTCCTTCAAATCACAACTAACACTGTCACAAATTCACAATAACTAAATTTGGATTCTTTGCTGTCTGTGCTCTTGCACTTTCCCAGCCTAAAACTCTACACCAACAAACGCAACACAAAGTTTGCTTTATTTTACATTTCAGCTAAACTCACTAGACTACCATATTATCTCCTTCTCCTTTTTTCCCCACTGTTTTTCAACTTCACTATACTTTCCAGTGTTCCACTCTTCTACACTGCTACCAGTCTATAAAAAGTTAAAAATTAGAATTTATAATAGTCACTCATACATTTGCTATACACTACTGACTGTACTAATTCAAAGGAACAAGCAACTATGTTAATGTACTATGAAAATGATCACCATTAATGCACTGCACTGACTGTCTGCATTTAGCATTTGTGTATTTTTATTTATTGTTTTTATTATATCTTCTGTAAATTTGTAATGAAAACTATTATCTGTAATGTATCCACTGTACTTACCATACAATTAGAGTAGACAGACTTCTACACACTACAGACTTCATTCTTCCTTCCTGCCTAAAAGATAATGAATTTTCTTGTGTTGTTTTCCACACACACACACACACACACACACATACACACACACAGTGACCTTCACTTTTTATTTGCATAAAATGGTGGATGTTGGCTGCATGGTGTTTTTATACCCCCCTGCACCCCCACACTCCTCGCTACTTAAATATACCAACTCCGAGATCGCACTTTAATGTAGTATGGTGCAGAAAGGAAAGATTCCCTTTCCTGCACTGTAGCGCAGTCTCAGAGTTGGTATATTTAAGTAGCTGGGGGGGGGGGGGGTGCAGAAATTTTTTTTTATTAAATTTCGATTGTTTAATGGTTCGATGCATAAAGTTTGATGTTTATGCATTTGATCCATTAAACAGTCGAGATTATAATATAAACTCATATGTATGTATCTCTCTCTCTCTAAAAGATATATATATTATACAAACACCTTTATTAAATTATCACTTAAGACACATAACATTTTTTCATACATTATACATTGCATATGTTTTCTTATTTTTTATAATGATGGTTCATAGGTTGATACTAGGCTATCTGTTCTGGGGCATTTACAAGCATAGCCAGAGTGTGTTTGGCTTTCGCCACCCTTTTAGATTGGTTAACTGTGCCTCTGTAGAGTAGGTCACAGAAGATAACCCTTTTAAGGTTAGTTTACTGTGCCCCTGTCTAGCAGGGACACAGAAAAGATCCCAGGGGTGAACTTATGATCTCCCATCCACTCGTCAAGATTTCTCTTGAAGAGGGTCAGTGAGGGGCTTTGCCTAACATGGATTGGGATTCTATTCCTGAGTGAGGGCAGCCTCTGGGATATGAATCTGTCCCTCCAGCATGTCCTGTTTATTTCTGTGCTGAGGTTTAAGTCCCTGGAGCGTGTAGCTCAAAGGAATTTGGATTTCCTGATGTGGAGCATGTCCATTAATTCTGGGTTGGACATAGCTTTATACGTCAGGCATAGATCACCTCTCAGTAGGCGGTAAGCATAGTAAGTTTTTTCGAATCTAGGGATTGTTTAGCTGATCTTGTAGTAGCTTAGAGGGTTCATAGATGCATTACATTTTTGGAGAGCCTGTTTTAGAATGTTAGATTTTCCCTCTCAACTGCTATAATTTAAACATTTATATATGCTTTTTTTTTTGCCCTCAGAATTAGCCTTGCTCCTCCTAGATTTACTGTTTTTGTTCATAAAGTTAGACGTATATGAGCAAAAGCAGCATTACATACCTGAACTAAGCCCAGACTCTCTCCCACTAACTATAAGAAAGCAACTATATGAAGAGCTATCCTCCAAAATAAGAAAGCGTTTCACTTCCTCAGACTTCCGCAATTTAATCTTGAAATGAAAGATTATGATTACAGTATGCATGTTTGGAGTCCACAATCATAGCTCTTAGATTTTCATGGATTTACCTCGAAATGCTGCCCTGACCCTCATAAAAATGTGTGATTGTTTGTGGCATTACTGCTTTAATGATGAATAAACTCTGTAGAACTGATATGCAAAAATAAAGTGAAAACCTTACCTGCACCCTGGCGAAAATTAGAAACCAAACAGATGATGCCAGAGACAAGTCATGTAAGGAAATTATAGTTGTGCAAGTATGATCACTATTGCAGTAGTCTAAAATAGGTGGGTTGAATATCATTGTACAAGATAAAACTACGAGCCAGCTTCCAAAGTTTTCATGGCACCTTCAAAGTGCCAAAATAGTTGGTCAGTTCAAGCTCAGATGACAAAATCAGGTTTGAGTGTGAAGCCCTTCAGAGCTTTCATGCCAAAAATGACAGAAAGGTTAAAGCTCTGAGAGGTTAATGCTAGGAGTGTAACAGTACTCTGGCATAAAAAAAAAACATTAAAAATTTAATGGGAGGGAGGAAACATCTACTGTAGCAGTGATTATTTGAACAGTTACTGTTATGGTAAGTTTACTTACACAACTGTACTACGTTCTTTATAAGGATCACTGTTGCAGTAGCCTAAGCTATATGGGTAGATTGCCATAGTTTAAACTATCCTGAGCATATCTAAACAATCCTACCTTGGTTTGTGATTTACTATGGAGTTGACTGGTAATAGAAGTTTTATTTGAATTTAAATTGTTTTAAACTGTTTGTAGGTAGGAAGGGATAGCTTCTTAAGATTTACTTTGATTAATATTTTGTTGTTTTACCTTTAATTTCACTGTTGGTAAAGGAATTACAATTTTTGTCAGGCTTGCACACCTTGTATGGTCAGGACAACTTTACTGTACTTACTTTATTATTTAGTTGTATATTGCTGGTGCGATTTTTTTTTTTTGTTGTAGAAGTTGATTTAAGTTCTCTTTGAATTCTGTGGTTACAGACTTTGATTGGTCTTTTCTTTTAAAATACTGTATTTGTTTGAAGCTGAATATGGATTCCTTAAATGAGTATGCAATTAATGATTTGCTAATGCACAAATATATTGTGCAGTATAATAAATGCTATGCATATTTAAAGGTAACAGCTGATAACACTGGTGATCTGTGTTCCTCGTGTTAAAAGTTGGATGATTTGCTTACCATTGTTAGAAGTAAATCTAGACTTGATGATGATCAGTCCAGATTTCTTGCAGTAAGGTTGAGAGATATGCATACCTCTCAACTATCCAGATTTTTGCCTCATATTTTTGGCCTATTCCTCATAAAATTTGTGTTTTTCTGGCAAATCACTGAAGATTTAAATAACTAAATGTTATACATTTGAGTTTCAGCCTTCATTTCCTTCAGAAAATGCATGGTGGGTTGTAATGACAGATATCTGAGGGGCCTTTATGGTTAAAATATTCTGAAATGGGTAGTTTTGTCATTATTGATTCATACATTTTGTTTCATTGCTTACTGGAAAAATGTTTAAAACTACAAATTTAAAACATACTCTAACAAGTGTAAATGTTTCTATGTGCAACTAGCTGTTTTTTTGTTTATCAAATGACATACTGCGTTATAAAATCTGAAAGCAGTGTTAGTAGCATAATTGCCTTTGGTGCAGAAGGCTGTGGATTCTACTCCCACACCATGTAGATGGAGTGCTGGTACTGCATTGCCCATATGATTGCTGATTATTTGGTGCATTATAAGGGGGATAGGGGTTCTACACTCCTGAGTATGTCCTTTGCAATACATTTGTGGTGACTATGAACTTGTTGGTCATTTCCTATTGCAATATTACCAACTTACCAATTTTTTAATGCAATATAGGAAATTAATTCTTCAAGGAAAGCAGGCACTGAATTTGTAGATAAAACATTGATATGTGAAGTTGTTTTGCCAGTAGAAACCTCTTCATTAGGTACAGATTTCTTTAATGTGGAATTCAGATGATTTTATATCTGCAGAGATTGTGAGTATGGAATAATATTGGTGTATTATAATGACAGAAGTCTTGAGTGGCCTTTTATGGTTGAAATTTTCTGAAATGGGTAGTTATTGGTTTATACATTTTGTTTCATTGCTTATTAAAAGAATTTTTAAATCTACAAATTTAAAACACTTTCTAACAAGTGGTGTTATATTATACAAGGAATATAATTCAATGCAATCAGAAAGGTGAATCAAAGAACAAATACACGTATGCATGGCCCTAAAAAATGTGTGCAAGGAGTTTGTTTTGAAAACAGCCCAAAGGTAAACTTAATTCTTCACTGGCCAGATGCATTTTCTATGAATGTGGGTTTTCATGCTGTTTCAATGAATATGAATTTTTCACATTTCAATGAATGTGAGTTTCAAGGGCAGAGAAGTTTACTGCTTATGCTAAGTCTATTTTCATTGCGAGACTGTATTGTTTAGCAAATGGCTACCTGTGTTTGTGCTATTTTACTTCAATATCTGTAATGACTGTAGAAGCAAATACAAGAATAGTATGCATGGTAACTGGTGAGAAATAACCAAATAATGGAACACTGGAATAGCTGAGGAGGGGGCTGCTGCTGGGGGGATAGGGTTGCTGCAGGAGCGGCTGCACTGGGGGGCAGTCTATTACCCTGCCTAGGGCCCTATTTGACCGTGATCTGGCTCTGGTATTTAAAGTAGAAAATACTATGCAGAAGTAGTTGTAGTTAAAAGATACCTTGCAATGTAGTTATTCTTCCTATGCATTTAAATAATTTAAGGCAATGGCTGGAATGGCTTTCTTGGGGAGTGACCCTGTGGGTGTGGCTCAAATAGGGGTGTTTCATGACTGTGGTGTGGGTGGGGCTTAAGGGGCGCCAGAGCACTACTTCGCCTAGGGTGCCATTTCAGCTAAGGCCGGCCCTGACTACAACAGACTGGACTTGAGCTAGCTAAGTTAGCGAAAAACAATGCATAACCCCATTAACAACCAGAAACCTGCCCATGCCATCATTGCCATGCCATCTGAGACTGTAAATGGCATTATCAGGCAGTACTCTACAGGCAGAATTCTATGCTTCACAACATAAGGAAAGAAACAGCTATTTGTAAACCCAAGTATTGCAGCAGGGAATTCACTATAGTAAAAGGTATGCCAAAAAAAAATAATACCACCTCCCTCCCTCAAACTGACAATTTAAACTCCTTCAAATCACAACTAACACGGTCACAAATTCACAATACCTAAATTTGGATTCCTTGCTGTCTGTGCTCTTGCACTTTCCCAGCCTAAAACTCTACACCAACAAACGCACCACAAAGTTTGCTTTCTTTTACATTTCAGCTAAACTCACTAGACTACCATATTATCTCCTTCTCCCTTTTTCCCCACTGTTTTTCAGCTTCACTATACTTTCCAGTGTTCCACTCTTCTACACTGCTACCAATCTATAAAAAGTTAAAAATTAGAATTTATAATAGTCACTCATACATTTACTGTACACCACTGACTGTACTAATTCAAAGGAACAAGCAGCTATGTTAATGTACTATGAAAATGATCACCGTTAATGCACTGCACTGACTGTCTGCATTTAGCATTTGTGTATTTTTATTTATTGTTTTTATTATATCTTCTGTAAATCTGTAATGAAAACTATTATCTGTAATGTATCCACTGTGCTTGCCATACAATTAGAGTAGACAGACTTCTACACACTACAGACTTCATTCTTCCTTCCTGCCTAAAAGATAATGAATTCTCTTGTGTTGTTTTCCACACACACACACACACACACACACACACACACACACACACACAGTGACCTTCACTTTTTATTTGCATAAAATGGTGGATGTTGGCTGCATGGTGTTTTTATATCCCCCTGCACCCACACACTCCTTGCTACTTAAATATACCAACTCCGAGATCGCACTTTAATGTAGTATGGTGCAGAAAGGAAAGATTCCCTTTCCTGCACTGTAGCGCAGTCTCAGAGTTGGTATATTTAAGTAGCTGGGGGGGTGGGGTGTGCAGAAATTTTTTTTTATTAAATTGCGATTGTTTAATGGTTCGATGCATAAAGTTTGATGTTTATGCATTTGATCCATTAAACAGTCGAGATTATAATATAGACTCATATGTATGTATCTCTCTCTCTCTCTAAAAGATATATGTATTATACAAACACCTTTATTAAATTATCACTTAAGACACATACATTAACACAAATGAAAAAACATAACATTTTTTCATACATTATACATTGCATATGTTTTCTTGTTTTTTATAATGATGGTTCATAGGTTGATACTAGGCTATCTGTTCTGGGGCATTTACAAGCATAGCCAGAGTGTGTTTGGCTTTCGCCACCCTTTTAGATTGGTTAACTGTGCCTCTGTAGAGTAGGTCACAGAAGATAACCCTTTTAAGGTTAGTTTACTGTGCCCCTGTCTAGCAGGGACACAGAAAAGATCCCAGGGGTGAACTTATGATCTCCCATCCACTCGTCAAGATTTCTCTTGAAGAGGGTCAGTGAGGGGCTGTGCCTAACATGGATTGGGATTCTATTCCTGAGTGAGGGCAGCCTCTGGGATATGAATCTGTCCCTCCAGCATGTCCTATTTATTTCTGTGCTGAGGTTTAAGTCCCTGGAGCATGTAGCTCAAAGGGATTTGGATTTCCTGATGTGGAGCATGTCCATTAATTCTGGGTTGGACATAGCTTTATACGTCAGGCATAGATCACCTCTGAGTAGGCGGTAAGCAACTGAGTAGAGCTGGAGTTTCTTTAGCCGAACTGCATAGGGCATCTGTTTGAGTCCCTTGATCCTCTTGGTGAGGTACTTTGGGGCCTCTCCAGTTGCTGCAGGTGTCTGGAAAGGTACATCCCAAATGGGGCATTGTATTCAATTATGGGCCTGATGAGTGATGAGTAGAGGGGCACAATTACCTCTCGTTCTAGATCTGAACACTTTTGTGATAAGGTGGACTATATAGAAGGTCTTTCTAACCACTCTGGCAATGTAATTGTCAAAAGAGAGGTTACTATCTACTTGGTCCCCAAATCCCTAATTACTACTTCTGTACTTAATGGATTACCACCTATGTGGTAATTTGTGGGCACTTTGTTTTTCCCAAAGGGGATGACTGTGCACTTTTTGGCATTTAGCTTTAGGCCATGGCTCTGGCACCAGTTATCCATCTCTGTGAGACCCTTTTGGAGGATGCTTGTGTCAGCCGGAGAGTCGATTATGGCACCCAGCTTGCTGTCATCTGCGAACTTGGTCAGCCATAGTCCTCCCGTATTAGTCTGTACCTCAGAGAAGTATATACCGAACGAGAAGTCCCAGGACTGAGCCTTGTGGGACACCACTTATAACTGGTTTGGAGTCTGACATGACACCTGCAATAATGACCATGTGGGTTCTATCCCTGAGCCAGTTTGCAACCCATCTTGTGACATAAGGGTTGATATTTAAGCTGGTGAGCTTATTTATGATGCCCGAGTGGGGTATTGTGTCAAAGGCTTTTGCGAGGTCCAGGTAGGCCGTGTGGACTACCTTCCCTTCATCTATGGCCTTGGTAACTGTTTCAAAGGTTGTACATGCCAACATTACATATATTGTACACTTCCTGCCTTCTCTTAAACCTCACACCTCCTCCTGAACATTATTCTATTTATATTATTCCCACACATTCCATTTGTATGTAATCTGCTTCTTCCTTGTCTAAAGATCTCATTTCCAGTTCTTTTATCTCTGTAGCAATATTCAGTATTTCAGTTACAGATGGTTTAGTTCATGGTTTCTATTTTTAGTAATTGCTTTTTTGCCAGCCAACATCAGTACACTTAATAAGGCCTTGTTATGTCTAGGCAGTTTAGATCCTGTGTTCCAGCTCAAAAGAATAATTTCCTTAGTTACAACAATTTGCTCCCCTATATTTCTGAGAGAGTACTCTGCAGTATAATTATCAAATCTACCAACTCAAAAAATGTTCCCAGTTAGCTCTATCTTTCCATTCACACCTTCAGGATTTGCTATCTACCTGAGGAAAAATTATATGAAGTCTACTTGGGATACAAAAATATCTATTCAAACACTTCCAAGCAAAAATCCTAAACCTTTTGGACTTAGCTGCATACTTGGGAGCCATAATGTCCTTCCATTCTTCCTTTGTAAACTGCTTTCCCAGTCTCTCTTCCCAATTTTTTCCAACTTCGTCTGAATGATTTGTGTACTTATCATGCAATATTTTATATGTCCTACTAATTATCAGCTTTCAACTGCAGCTTCTATTCTAGATTCTACTAAAAATTCGAGTTGGTCTTTCACTTATGATACCACATACCCTTCCGTCTGTCTACATCTCTAACCTGGAGTGTAAACTTTTAGCCTCATCACACTCTGCTCCCAATAGCATGGTTCCTTTGCCAGTTTTTTTTCCAGTGAATTCCAACCCCATCTTGCCTATTTTCAATACCCTTATAGCCACCTCTATTGGCAAAATCTTCTTTCTCCGTTCCTGTATTGTCCTATTTCTTTCTGCAACTTTAGGAATACAATCCTTTGTATGGTTATTGTTATTCTCTTTAAGGATCTGCAACCAAAATCCTAATCTCTGTTTATTCCTAGCACCCCCTCACTTCATCATTCACCACCACCACTCCCCTTTCACTTTGATTTTAACTTTCTGCTTGTGTTACAGCTCCAAAATATCCATACAAATCAGGTAATCTTAAACCAGTTTGTTTTATGGGAGGATCATCTTATCCCAATTAACTCTTGCCCTCTTCCCCATGCCAAATAAATTTATGTATTTATTTGTTTGACATTTGTTGACCGGGTTAGTCCAGCTGGGCCAAAGCCCTTTTTCAGTGGAGACCTAGGGAGAAAAGCTCCACAAACATATCTAATTAACTAAGTACATACACATAATATATAGCTACATAAACAATACATAAACAATAGATACCAGGAGTAAAATTAAGAGTTTACAGTTATTGACAAATAGATTCAAAAAGATTAACAAGTACATCTGGTAGAATATAGCGTAAAAAATTGTTCATCATTACTTTAGCTAAATAGCTGCAGAGAGTAGAACTAGCAAGAGTAATGTAGTGCAAATATTAGTCAAAGAGAAGGGTAGCGGGGTGACCTATGTAGGGAAGAAAGGTGCGAGTCAAGATAGCAGAGAGGAATAGGATCAGTCGGGGGACTGGTTACACTGACATAGCCATATATTGCCGAGATGTTTTTTGCTTTGTTTTTGAACTGGTGTTTAGGCTTAATTTTTTCAATGTCCAGGGTAAGTTTATTCCAGCTCTTAGCTGGGGAATAGCTGTAGAGGTTCTTGACCGTTTTGAGTTTTGGCTGGTATACAGAGAGGAGATGCTGTTCTGAGGTCTGAAGTGTTTTAAGTGGGAAGTAGGGGAGATGGTAGAGGTAATGCTAGGACAGAAAGAGGGCTGGTGCAGTATAGAATGAATTATCTGAAGCTGTGAGAGTAGAAGATTGTAGGGAAGCTCTAACCATTTTAGTGTCCTGAGTGCACAGCAGTGATGGGAATGATAGGGGTGTTCGGTAGCAACTTTCACCGCCTTGTTGTAAGTGGACTCTAGTTTAGAAAGGAGCGTGGTTTGTAATTTGGTGAGGATTTGAGAGCCATAGAGAAGGGTTGGGAGTAGGTAGGCATGGGATAGGGCTGTCTTGGCTTTACTGGATAGGAAGTTTAAATTCCTGTAGCGGAGTCAAATTTTTTGGTTGGTTTTCTTAATGTTACTGTGAACATGTAGGTCAAATTTCAGCTGGTCATCAATAATGACCTCAAGAAGTTTGATGCGAGTTTCAACTGTGATAGGTATACTGTTAAGGGAAGAGATAGAGAAAGAGGGTTTAAGGTGATTTATTGTTTTTGGGACGAAGAGCAATAGTTTAGTCATCTTTTGGTTTAGGATCAACTGGTTGTGGTTGAGCTAGATTTCGATAAACAAAAAGGAGTTTTGATTTGCAGTGTGTAGTTCAGAGAGGTATTGTCTATGGTGATGACTGGAGTCATTTGCATATTGTACTAGTGTTGATAGTGGTGTGGAGGGAGATAGCTGATTGGTGAAAATATTAACTAATAGTGGACCCAATATAGAACCTTGGGGATCCCCCATATTTATGGGAAGTTCATGGGAGATAGTAGAAACCCATTTACCTGATTGGAAGTGACTGCTGAGTTAGCTGGAGAACCAGGAGATAGTAGAGGTGGATAGATCTAGTTCAGAGAGTTTAAGAGGAGGGGGTGAGAGATGGTGTTGAAAGCCTTTGAGAGGTCAAAAAAGAGGCAAGAGACTAGTTTGTTCTGATCTCTGGCTTGTGAGATGGTGTTAATGAAGGAAATGAGAGCAGTCAAGGTGCTATGACCTGGACGAAAGCCATGTTGGGTGGCGGTGATTACATTCTCTTGCATGAGATGTTGTAGGATTTGTTTGTCTACACATTTTTCTAAGGTCTTAGAGAGAGGTGATAGAATTGCAATGGGTTTGAAGTTGGAGAGTTCGGTACATTTGCCACCTTTATGAATGGGTAGGGTGTAGAATTTTTTTTCCAGATAGCAGGAACTTCAGCTTCAGTAATGGACCATTTAATGAGAACAGAGATGGGAAGGGCAACAGAGTTGGCTGTTTTCTGGAGAAAGAGTGGATGAAGACCATCTATTGAGGGTGAGCAAGGCTCAAGTTTAAGAAGCAGAGATTTAATGTAGTTGGTGGATACAGTTTTTAGGGAGAAGGTCGAGGAGGAGTTAGAGGGTTGGAGTTAGAGGGTTTAAGAGGGTTGGTGGGTGGGGTAGCATTGGTATTGGGAGTTAGGATGACTGGTTAATTTGCGGATGATGTCTATAAAGTAGTAGTTAAAGTTAGTGACAGTTTGTAGGGCTGGGTTGGGGTGAGGAGGGGTTGCCAGGATGAAGGATTTGGTTAATCGTATGCCAGAATTTATTTGGGTTATTTGGGTGTGACTCGGGAGTATTTGTTTAGTAGTTTCTCTTATCAGTGGTGATTGCTTTCTTTGCAAGGTTGCGTAGAGGTCTGTACAGTTGGAGGTGGGAAGGGAGTTTAGTTTTAGTCCAGAGCTTCCAGATTTTATCCCTCTGAGCCATTAGGGAGCGGGTGGGGTTTGTTAGCCAGGGGGATGCGATTGCTTTTATTCTAATGTGTATGGGGGCTAGGGAGTTGAGTATGTTAAATAATATGTTTTTAAATTCTAGTACAGCTTCATCAAGGGGTAACTGTCTGAGAAATGACCGGTTGATCCTGAAAGATGGCTGTTGAACTTGTTGGGAGTCAAAGTTTATTACTTTGTGACATGGTTTGATTTTATGTGGCCTACACATGTGAGGTGTAAAATAAAAGAATTTAATTGGGCAGAGGTCACTGAGAGTATTAGGAAGAGTCACTGGGAAGTGATATTTCTGGGGATGATATGCTAGAATCCAGTCAAGGATGGAGGAATGTTTAAAAGATTTGGTAGTATAATTAGGTGTGGTTATTAGTTGGGTGTAACCATATAGATTAATGGAGGAGGGAGAGTTAGAGGACAGTGTTAGCCAGTTAATGTTAGCATCTCATAGGAGTATGGTTTCATTGGGAAGGTCTTTGTAGAGTGAGGAAAGGATGCCTTCTGGTACTGCTATGTTGTCGCCTGGTGGTATGTAGATTGCAGCTATGTTAAATGAGGTGAGAGTATTTAATTTACAGTTTGCAGTAAATAATTCTGCAGGAGAGGATGGAGTGGCGGGAGTAGTCAGGGGGGTGAGTGTAAGATGGTTTGAGAACATGATGGCAATGCCAACTCCTTCTTTGAGGGTTCTATCTAGCCTTGAGACATTATAACTGGGGGGAGGAAGTCTTTGGAATGTGGGGTTTTAGCCATGTTTCCCAGAGGGTTATGATGTCTGGGAAGTGTTGGGATATCCGGGAATGGAATTCTGTGGTTTTGTTCATTATGCTTCTCAAGTTAATGGAATAAAGGGAGCTGTGTTTTGGGGGGGTACTAGAATGGGGTGGGGGGACTATGAGGAGATAGTATTGCTTGTGGAGGGAGGTCTGGTCCTGGGTTCGGGTGGATTTCACCAGTGAGAAGAAAGGTAAGGAGAGTGGGCATAGGAAGTGAGGTAGAGGTGTCAAGTAAATACTATTTTGATTTTACTTTACAGAAGTTGGGCTTCCATGTAAAAGACTTGGTTTTGGAGGCAAGGATGCTGAGGGAGTGGATGGTGAGATTATGTAGGAATGAGTAGTTGAGGGAAAAATGGAAAATTGGTAGAGGTTGGTGACTGGTAGTTGGGTTTCAGGGGGAAGCTATAAGAGGAGAGGATATGAGATAGTTAGGGTAGGTGTAGTTAGAAGTACTAGGAAGAGGGTAAAGGATGTCATGTTGTAGTCTAGTAATCTAGTAGATGAAAGGCTGGTTAGTTGCAGGACTGGTAGAGTTAAAAATGTAGAAGTAAGGTTGGATGGTGATTGGAGTGTGGTAGGTAGTTGTTAGCTGGTGAAGTGAATGCTTTTTAATTAGTGTAATGGGTGGTGGTAGAGAGAGGAGGAAGGGGAGATGGAGGAGGAATCTGATTAGTGGGTGGGGGTGGGGTATGTGGAGGAGTGGTTAACTGAGGGAGAAAATAAAGGAAATGATGTCATGGTTGGGTATGGAAGCTGAGTGAACTCGAACATAGCGAAGGTGGAGTGGGTTGGCCAGGCTGTACGAGGTCAGAGGATGGCCAAGAAACCAATCAGTAAGGTTTATGCAGGAAGGTATGACTGGTTCAAGCTTAGAGATACTGAAGGTGGGATAGGGGGAGAAGAACCAGAGAGTTTGGGCACCAAGCCCCTATGTCCAGTTAACAGAGCAGGCACTTGTGGGTTGGGTGGTAATACACCAAAAGGGTAGTTGGGACAGTTAGATGGTGTCTCAGGGAAGCAGCTGAGGTGGATTTGCTAGGGGAGTTGCTTATCCTTATGTTATAGTGCCATCTAGTGGGCAGAGAGTGAAAAAAAAACTAAATTCCTTCAACTCTTTGGTTCATATGTATATACAACAACCCCTGGAGCCTTTGTACACCTAACCATGCATCTCAAATGTACCTCACAAGTTTTTTGAGCCTTGGAGATTATTTTAAGGGGCACAGGCAAGCTAGGGTATGATTTACAAACAACCTCTCTCAATTACAGAAAGGTTATGCTTGAATAGGGTTAGGGAAGAACTCTGCTTCACAAAGATGGGAAGCCTGTTCCAGAGGACAGGAATTCTGTGAGATACACACCTGTCCATCCAACATGTCCTATTTATGTCACAAGCAAGGTTCACATCTCAAGACAGAGTCATTTTGATTCTGTTGGTTTTGCAAATGTGCAAAAGGTCCATCAGAGCATTGTATGTCAGGTACTGATCATCTCTGAACAGTCTGTAGGAAAGAGAGTATAGAGATATGTCTTTGGGAGGAGTCTGTTTATGACTCTTTTTTTTTATTTTTTTATTTATTTATTTTTTTTTTGAGATTTGTTTCATTTAAGTTATTATGGTACTGACTTTTTACCAGGATATTTTTGGGATTTAATTGAGTTTTTTTAGACAGACACCGGAGAGAAAGATCTTGTAATATTCTAGATTCTGTTACTAATAAAATTTACGATAGTAAGTTTATTTACGCTAAGTTATCCACCTATTTTTGTAATGCCCAGAGCACTGGTAACAAATGTGACAAACTAAAATTTGTTGCATTTAACATGAATTATGATTTAACGATGATTAATGAAATGTAGAATTCCACCGAATTAACAATTCCAGGATTTAAAAAAATTTGAGTGTTTGTGGGCCTCTTTGAGAGATGGTGGTGTTCTCATAGTAGTAAGAGATACATCAGGAAATACTAAATCAGAGGGAATGGTAAGTAATGAATCCTTAATGATTAATTTATTAACATCTAGGAGTATTAATAGAATTCTAGACTGTTATAGATGACCTAATATGAATAATATCAAAAATCTAGACCATGTTGTTTCCACAATAAACAGTGCACCGAATAACATTTTCGAACAAAAAGTAATAAACGTGCTTTATTTACACATGGCTATACCATCTCACTTTCAGGCATCACAGAGTAGGACTTATCGAGCAATCAAGACTGTTCCTTCATGTTGTTTACCCATTAAAGGTTGCATCAAATGATAGCTGCAGTGGAACATGAAATCTTGAGGACATTTGACTGTGAGTACCAAGTAGTAGATAATATAATAAGACTGCATACTGCATTCCACAGATCAACTTTATTTCAAATCCACATTAGCATGGTAGAATTTATAAAGCTTCAGGATACTAAGCAAATATTTGTGCAACCAAATTAAAGCAATCTCTGCATGCCAAGCTGTCATGTGCTTGAGAGAACTGCAAAGCAAAATTTAGTATCTGGATGCACTTAGCCCAAGACTGTATTACTTCAACAGTTCTACCAGGCCATCACTCCAGTACATCTTAATGTGACATTACCACTGGTTCACAAGAGAATACACTGCAGCAATAATTATTTCCTTTTGGTTCTTCTGCAAGTTGATTTGAATATGTCCTTTTACTACTGTTACACTGCCTTTATTTTAGCATGACTTTTTACTATGGATCTTACACTGTCCTCCCTTTTGGGAAAGCATGACTAACTAATCTGATAATTTATGGAGGCAGACTAGGAATTCCTTGATGTTTTTCTGTGTCTCTTGCTTGGCTTATCAACATGCTGGATGAAGACGAACTGTCTCACTTTGAATCTCTACTTCCTGCCCAGGCAGGTACTGATCATCAAACCAGTATGTGTCTATGTCTCTGAAAGCTCGCCTCAAATGTTCTGCATCATTCAATAAACTGCAAAGACCCATGGCACAGTGTACCCTAGTTTTGTCAATTCCATGGAAATTTTGCATTTCACAGAATGCTCACATGTGCTAGTCTAAAGCATCTTTATAACTTCCACTGCTGGCAACTTCTCAGAAAAAAACGGTGCCATGACGGCAGAAGAAATATGGAAAGGTATAAACTAGTAGTTATAATTTGGCTCCTCTGCAAGCAAATTTTGGTTCAGATGCCCCTCTTCCTTAGCAATCTCTAGGGCAGCAGTGGTGGTTGCAGGTTGCTAGAGGTGATCCCTTGAACTCTGACCAGTCCTTCTCTAAACCAATGAAAGTTCATTTTTCAGCCTGAAGAGGTGCAAGTTCATGCTGGATCAGTCAACTCATCCAGTTCTAAAATACTACATAAAACAAAATAAATATACTGTACAGGCAGCAAGAGCTAAAAAAAAAAAAAAAGAATAAGGTAGGCTTTCCCTGCCAGTTTTCTTGAATATGGGTAAGGAAGAACAAGTTGAATATGGGTAAGGAAGAACAAGACAGAATCTTTGGGACTACAGGCGTATTGGTTAAACAGTAGTTACTGGAAAAGTCAGAGGCAGAATCCTGAAGAGAAGGCTGGCAGTGTTTCTACAAGGTAATATTCTCCAAGACAGCAATGAACATGGGTTTCTGGTCCATGGAGTTGTCAGTCAAACCTGATCCAGTTTTTAAGATCTGGTTATATATTAACCTGACAATGGAGCACATGTAGATGTCCACCTGGTCATCACCAAGGCCACTGACTTGGCCTAACAGACATGAGTAGTAGGGAAACTGGAGGGAGTAGGGGTAACAGAAAGACTGAGGAACAGAATGGCTGTGTAACTGAAGAGTATGACTGAGGGTTGTAATAAGACAGATGGCACTTGGAATACAGAAAGTGACTAGTAGAGAACCACAGGCTCAGTCCTAAGGCCCAGTACTTTTCAGCAAGTTTTATTCATACATATTTCAGGGGTTTCCTGTACACTGTTTTTTAAACAAGAAACATCTTTATTAAATTATCATTTGGCATACATTCATATAAATAATAACATACCACACAGATACATTTTTAGTTGCAAACATTATACATCATTTATAATCTATCCAGTCACTGTCAAACATCTCATTCAAACCCAGCTTTCTTAGGTTCATAGGTTCATACTAGGCTGTCTGCCCTGGGGCATTTATAAGCCTAGCCAGAGTGTGTTTGGCTTTCGCCACCCTTTGATTTGAGCTTAGCTGTGCCCTTTTTAAGGTTAGTTTACTGTGCCTCTGTCTAATAGTGACACAGAAGTAATCCCCGGGGTAAACCTACGATCCCCCATCCACTCGTCAAGATTCCTCTTCAAGAGAGTCAGTGAGGGGCTTTGCCTGACATGGACTGAGATTTTATTCCAGAGCGAAGGGAGCCTCTGGGATATGAATCTGCCCCTCCAGCATGTCCTATTTATTTCTGTGCTGAGGTTCAAGTCCCTCGAGTGCGTGGCTCTAAGGGAATTGGATTTTCTGAGGTGGAGCATGTCCAGTAATTTTGGGTTGGACATAGCCTTGTATGTCAGGCATAGATCGCCTCAAAGCAGGCGGTATGCGACTGAGTAGAGCTGGAGTTTCTTTAACCGAGCAGCATATGGCATCTGTTCGAGTCCCTTGATCCTCTTTGTGAGGTATTTTTGAGGTCTTTCTAATTGCTGCAGGTGTCTGGTAAGATGCATCCCAAATAGGGCATTGTATTCTATTATGGGCCTGATGAGGGATGAATAAAGGG
>NC_056739.1:1617748814-1617868814 GCF_019279795.1 Protopterus annectens | reverse complement strand
TCCATGTCATTTTGAACTTTACCCATAATGTTATAGTATTCTACAAATTTCTTGCTTTACTTATTTTATTACATTAGTAGAAATAATACCCAATAATGTATTCAATTTGGCCACATTCAATGCACAACCTGAATCACTCTAGAAAATATATAAGGCACTATTGTAGTAACTACCATTACCACTAAAGCAACAAAGTACTTGGCAATAAGGAAATAAGGAAAAAAAATATGTCAAATGGACTCAGAGCTGATTAAAATAAACAAAACACTGATGGTGTACATCAACTCAAATAACAAAAGGTTGGAAAAATGGAAGCAGCATTACATGGATATTCAGATGGGGTGATAAAACTGCAAACATCAGAGGTCGAAATGAATAAAAGGCTGCCTGAATATGAAATTGCTCAAGAAGAGGCGTTTCAAAATATAATGGAACTAGAGGACAGAGCACATAGGGAAAACCTGAGATTTTCTCCTGTACCAGGGAAGCTGGAAAGAACAGACTGCATTATTTTTTATTAAAGCACAAATAAGCAACTGGGCTGGTATTACTCAGCAGAAGTTGTTAATTGAAAGGGCACACTGTATATATGCTCCAAACCTGGCCAGGAGAAAGCAACCTAGACCTTTAATAGTAAAAGACAGAATCCTCTCAGCAGGAGGAGTTGATTCTAACAACTGTGCCAGAAGGACAAAACACTAAAAGTGGGAGACAGTAGAGTGTTTGTGTAAAATGATTACTCATGAACACCAGGCAATAGAGGAGTAAATGTATTCCACTAATCAGGGAATGTCAAGAATCAGCTGTGAGATTCAAACTGCTGTACCCAAGTATCTTCAAAATATTCTTTGCTAGTGGGACAAAATTGTTTGTTTTATGATGCAGAACATGTTAAAAAGGAAGTACAAAAGCTTGTCCAACAAAAAGTGAGCTGTGAAACAGAAGAATATTCTGTTTCTTGTTCTTCTGGTAATAAAGACCACAGAGAGAATGTGCCAATGAAACCTTTTCCAACATTTCAACAGAAAATGCTTGACAGAAAAAAAAAAGTGTTGACTAGAAGAACTGAGAGTACATTGGAAAGGAAGCAGAAACTGGATTTGGGAGATAAAGATTAACAGGAATAAAACCAGCAACTATTGACAAATGCGGGATTAAAAAGCTTTAATTATATTTGTGGAACATGACATTACAAGAAAACCTGGAAATATTGCACTTTTTATGACTCTGTTAAATTTGTAGGGGATTGTAAAATATATGCCCTACTTCAAGTCATTAATGTTTGGAAGAACATTTAGAAGAGGAAGGAAAGAGTTAACTTAGTGCATGAGATAATCTGCATGCTGTAAAGTAAAGTTTTCTCAGTTATGTTCAAGTGTAATGGGGAAACTAAAGTAATGCCCATTTTTTTTCATTCTCCTTGCTCAGTTTTAAGAAATGTAGGCACTGCAATGTGTAAAAAAAAAAAAAAATCTGGTCAGGAGAGTATAGTGCAAGAAAAATGGATGTGCTATTTCTCATTCCTGCATAACAGAATTACTGGATTAAGGCCCTTGGCTTGATCTAGTAACACATTTTAAGAGAAAGCAAACAAAAAAGAAAATTGAATATAAATCAACTTTTCTGCAGCAAATAAGTAAATGAATACTTGTAGAAGCAACTCTGTGTCTGGTTCTCGTGTCTCCTTGGAGACAATCTGATAAAGAGCAATAAAACAGAACACATCTTTCTTTTAATGGCTTTCTTTCAATGCTTAGGAGATAATGTTTTCTGAAAGTAATTGTGTTTTGTTTTTTTCATTCTGGGAGAGCAGTAAAGATAAGGCAAAAACCAGACAGTACTTAGACGTGCAGGCTCTATCATGCGTCTTCCTTTAAGGTTAACCCAAGTCTATGAGCTTGGCTGTTAGTTTGGGAAATTGTTCTTGTGTGGTAAAACTTCAGTATTAGGAGATGTGCATAGGTTTGTGTGTTAGTATTAATTTAATAAGTTTTAGGGGTGTATAGGGGCATGTATTTTTTGTTTGTTTGGGGGCTTTCAATAAAACAAAGTTTTGTAAGATGTGACATTTGCTCAAATGGATATGACAAAAAACAACTGTATAAAAGATCACCTTGCCAAACATAAGTGTGTGCATGTAACACAAAAGGTGAAACTAGACACTAAACAAAAAAGTTGTTACAAATAAAAGGTGAGAATAATAACTTTTTTAATATAATGATGCTTTCTATATTATCTTTAAATGTTAATGGTCTGACCGATATATACAAAAAGAAAGAATGCTGCACTATATTAAATGTAGAGTGCAAAACAGCTATGCTACAGGAGACACATTTGGAAAGAAATGAACATGTGAATTTGATACAGATAGGTTTTCAGGCTGGTTGTTCTCAGGCTGGTTGTTCAGTGGAATACCTGGAACAAAGGAAAAGAGGAGTATTTATATTAATTGCAAGAGGAGCTTCAACAGTGATAGGATAAAACCGATAATAATGGTAGATTTGCAGCACAAATGGGATAATGGCAAGAGAGGAGGATTACACTGGCATGTATTTATATTCCACCTAAAAATGCAGCTTAAGAAAATCCTGGGAGAAATAATTTGTTTTCAGCAGGGAGTATTACTTATAGCTGGGGACTGGTATCTAATATGCAGCGTTGAAGGTATGTCTAGGGGGCCCAGAAGGGAAAGAAATTAACGAAAACATTTGGTATGGACAAAAGTCAATACAGTAGTAGGAGTTCTGAGTGAATTTACATATTAGTCCTCAAGATACAAAAACTTGGCTGGGCTAGACAGAACTTACATTTCACAGGAACATGTGCAATAAATTGGCAGTTTTGTTACATATCCATTAACTATTTATTTTGGATCACGCGACCAATAACAACTAAAATAAAAATGCAGGGTAATGAAATAAAAATGAGAGAGGAATTTATGCAATGGGTAGTGGAAATAATTTGGGAATTATTAGAAAATAATTTCTTCTGAAAATATAGCTAGGGAGTGAGAGAAAATTAAATTGGAGTTTAAAAATTGGGTGGAAATAAAATAAAGATATGGTTAAGAAGCAACAAGAATTGTTCAAAGGGACTGACAAATCTTAATGTATTGCAGAATAGGGGGATCTCTAAGAATGAGGAGCAATTGCAGAATACTAAGCAGAAAATAAAGGGTTACCTTGATACTATTCATGAGTTTAGAAAGATTGCTGTTATGCAACTGTTTTTTGATAATAATGCCATAGCACAAAAACGTTTAGGGCAAACAGGCAACAAAAAGTAGAAGGGGTTGTCGCCAAGCTTAGGGAGCCTATAACAAGGAAGACCACAAAAAGATTCTGTAGAGGTACTGGAAATATTTCATAAATTTTATGAAAGTCTGTATAAAACAGACATATGGAGATCAAGAAAAGGCACAGATGGAAATGCTTATGGAAAAATAAAATATGCCACGGTTAAAGGTAAATAAGAGTCAATTACTAACAGGATAGGAGGAGAACAGATAAAAATGGTGATGTATAACCAATGCACAGGAAAGTCCCCAGGAGTAGATGGCATTCCTGTGGAAGTTAGGAAACTAGGAGGCAAAACTGATAAAGATCTGTACAATTTTCTTTAAAGTATTTTAAGAGAAGAAGCACCAATATCCTGGAAGAAAGCAGTGGTAGCTGTAACACCTAAAGAAGGTAAAGATCCATCACCTTCTGCTTCATACAGGCCCATTTCAATACTAAACCATGATTATAAAGTGTTTGTCTGTAATGGCTAAAAGAATGGCAAAGGTGATGCCAAAATTGATAAATATGGATCAATGTGGTTTTGTGGATGGGAGGCAAACATCGGACTACATTAACAAAATACTGATTTTTACAGAGGGAAGCTGAATGTAAGAACATACTACTGTTTTCCGTGGGTTTTGCTGCATAGAAAGCTTTTGACAGAGTAAGCTGGGAGTTTATGAGCAGCACAATGGAAGCATTTGTATTCCCTGATGAAATTATAATGCTGACTAGAAGACTATATGAGGGATTGGAGGCGAAAACTAAAGTGGGTGGGTTCCTCTCAGATAATTTCTGTTTGAACAGAGGAAGCCGGCATGGGTATCCTCTTTCCCCCATTGTTGTTTGCACTATATTTAAAACCACTGGCAAAGAAAATAAGAGACTCAGAAATTCAAGGATATAACTGGTATGGCAGTTAAGAAAAGCTGGCTCTATTTGCACATATTTTTATATCTGATAAAACCAGAAAAGGACATTTCAGTGTTGTGGAACAATTTGAGGCAGTTTCAAATTGTTTCAGTATACAATATTGTTTATCTTTTTGACCTTTTCCCGGTAAGGGGTTGCCACAGTGGAACTCCGGTCTGCTAATGATTGGCAGTAGATTTTTACAAATGCCGAGGTGCCAGCTCGACGCCAAACCTTCAACGAAGGCATGGCCATTTACGCACGCATGTCTTTCGAATGCTACCCAACTGCGGGGAGGATATGCAGACTCCGCACAGAAGGCACCCCCAAGCCAAGCCGAGAATCAATGGGAGAACTCTTGCTGTGAGGTAACAATGCTACTGCTGTACCACTGTGGAATTCATTTTCAGGATACATATTAATAAAGCTAAAATAAAGGCAATAGCTGTAAATTCTGTACCCACACATGAACTGTTTCAGCAATATCCGTATTTATGGGGACATAATAAAATGAAGTACTTAGGCGTGTGGATTAAAAAGGATTCTGGTGTGGCAGTTAAGGATATGTGGGAACAGACGAAACAAAAGATAATACAAAAACTAAGAAACTGGAAGCTTTGATATATGGATAGCAAGATACAATCAGTTAAAAATGTTTTGTTCCTTTCAGTTTTACATACAGCTCAGGCATATTTTTATCAACAAGACGTGAAGCTGTGGAAAGCAATTAATAAAGAGCTGAAGACTTTTATCCGAGAGGGGAAGATGAAGAGAGTCAAGTGGGATAAGCTGATTCTTCCAAATGAACAAGGCGGTTTGGGATTATTTGATTGGAAGGGGTATTTCAGAGATACCCAGTTAAAGCTCATATACATAGTACAAGCAGAAACCTAAAATTCAAAATGGAAAACTGAGGGAAGCTCAAGAAACAAGGAGAAACTGGGATTTTGGAGGTAGATTCCCTAATGAGAATAGCAATAGCCACACAGAATATGACAATATATAAACTAAAACATTGGAATCGATGTTGACAGAATGCATAGCCATTTAGAAGAAAACTCAATCACAGCACTAGAACAAAAGGGTAATAAAAAAAAAACATATAGAACAAAGAATCATTTGTTAATAAAGTCATAATGGAGAATTGTGAAAGGGGGAAGAATCTAAAGACTACAAAAAAAGCATCTGACAGTATCCCACATTCAGAACTGTGAAAATGGGAAGAATATAAATATGGGATAGATAGACTTAAAGCATCTGACAGTATCCCACATTCATGGATAAAAGTGCTTAAAAATGTATAAGCTACATCCTACACTGGTCAGTTACATTACAGCAACCGTGAAACAGTGGCAAACCACTTTGCAGTTAAGCCATGATAAATGACAAATTATTATTCAAGGGTTAAAAATTCAAAGGGGGATATTTCAGGGTGACTCTGTCACCACTGTTGTTTTGTCTTGCCTTTAACCTATTAGGTTGCCTACTTAACAGATTAGGTCATTTCTATATTCTGGCTCCCAGAAAACAACAAAGTGTAAAGACTTCTCGTCATCTTTTTGTAGATTATTTAAAGCTACATAGTTCATCAGACGAGGAACTGAAAGCACAACTGCAAGTTGTCAAAACTTTTTCAGATTATATAAGAATGTCATTTGGTCTTGAAAAATGTACAAAAACAACCTTTAAAGCAAGAAAGCAGATGCACCAAGAAAACCTCAGTTTGGGCCAGAAATGTAACATAAAAGAACCTGAGCAAGAGGGACTGTATAAATATTTCTGAAATGATGAAGGATCAACAATAAAACATGAACAAATGCGAATAAAACAGTAAGGAGTATTTTGGAAGACTAAAATAATACTGAAAACAGCACTGACATCTAGGAACAAAGTCAAAACTATAAAACAATTTGCTCTTCCTGTCATAACTTACAGTTTTGGAGTGACTGACTTGACCCCAAAAGGTGTTGGGATAGGTTACCCTGGAAAACAAGAAGAATGACTCATGCTCATCAAATGATTTACAAAAAGCAGTGCATGCCAAGATTATATATTCCCCATTTTGAAGGAGATATGGGCCTCCTCAAAATTTAGTACACGTACAGATCTATAATCGTGGGACTGCATACATATCTGCTGACCTCACAAGACCCAAACAAATGTAGTGAAAGTTTTGAAAAATGAGTACAATAAGTCTAAGATGACTTCCCTGCTAAGTTTAGCAGAAGCATATCTATCAAGAGGGAGTGGAAATCAAACCAGAAATAGATGAAAATCAGGCAGCAACTGAATGTGCCAAAAAATAAAAGAAATAATGTAAGGTGAAGGATCAGATAATATGCCAAGAAATGTGGAAAATGCATAAATATAGTTGTAAGTGTAGAAAAGTCTTGGAGCAATCTCATGTTGATCAGGATCAAATGCAGGAATGGTTAAGGAGAGGTGAATTTAAACCAAGAGACAAAAAGTTAATATTGGAGCCCCAAGATAGTGGACTATGTACACATTGGTTTACAAAGTCCACTGAACATGTGGAAGAAACACATGTGGGTTTTGTACAACAGAATTGGAAACAGTTGCAGATCTTGTTGCTGGTTGTGACATAACTAATGGCAGAAGGAATGTATACTGAAGGGCATAATAATGTGACAAGACTGTTGCATTGGGGATTGCGCAAACATTAGAATACTGAGGTAGCTGAAAACGAGCTATAAAGCATCTTAGAAAATGATTAAGTTTATAGGACATGGGATCATCCATTACCAAAAGTTCAAAAAATAGATGCGAGGAAAACCAGGATACAGTAGTCCATGAAAAGAAGACAAAAGTAGCATTGATCACTGAAAGTGCTGCACTCTGTGACTACAGTGTCTTCAGTACAGACAGACAGAAAGTCATAAAATACCAGGATTTGCAGACAGAAGCGAGAGTAATGTGGAAGAAAGATCCCCAGACATTTACAGTAGTAGAAGATGCAACGGGCCTTATAATAAGGAATTTACAATCGTACTTTGATAGGTTACCGAAACATGTAACTCCATACGAATTGCAGAAGAGGTCATTACTGGGCACACTGCAGGTGCAATGGAGAGAACTTCTGGCTAATATCAATGACTGAAACGATGCTAATTTCATGAACTTTAATCGTACTTTGACTTAGGAATGGGGTCCATTATTGTCATGGTAGTAGAAACCCAAAATACTTGGAAGAAATTAAAAAAAGGAATATTATATTCATAAAGTAGGAGAAAGTATTCTGAGAACTAAGACAATACAGGAATGGAGAAAGGAGATTCTGCTGATAGGGATGACTGCAATTAGGAATACATACAATAGGCAAGATGGGGCTGGAATTTATTGGAGAAAACTGGCAGAAAAACCAAGGTATTGGGAGCGAATAAGTAGAGAAGGAAAAGTAATAGACTGGGAAGAGGCCAAGAATTTATATGGACTGCAGGCTAGAGATTGCCTTCCCTATCAAGGATGGATATCAGAGTACAAGCAAAGAGAAAGAAATAGTGGGATCCTCAGTGAAAGACCAGCACTGGTAGAATTTTAGTAGAATCTACAACAGAAGCTGCTGTTAAAGGAATAATTAGTACTGCATATAAAATATTGCATGATAACTATAAGAAACCAGAGGAGGTTAGAAAGGATTGGAGAGAGAGAGAGAAAGACTGGATAAGCAATTCACAAAGAAACAATGGGGGGTTATATGTGTGTGTCCCAAATATACAACAAAGTCTAGAAGATTTAGGATCTGTACTTGGAAGTGTTTACATAGGTATTTTTATACCCCAAATAGACGCCAAAGAATTTTTCATGTGGTAGACAGCCAATATTGGAGGTGTGATGGGGGAAGAAAGAGATAATTGGAAACATATTTTCTGGGTGTGTAATGAATTGGCAGACTTTAATGATACTGGGTGAGCAAATTGGTGTAACTAAGGAAATTACTTTTTTGAGCTATGGTACAGAATCAGAATTGCCTAGACATAGTAAGACCTTGCTGAGTCTAATTATGATGGCCACCAACAAAGCAATTACTGGAAGATAAAATCAAAGTTTAAACTTTACTAGAAGTAGTGAATATAGTAACAGAAGTAAAAACAAGTGGAACTGGGATCTCTAGAAAAGGGTAGGAGCAAATTACATAGAATAAAATGGAACAATGTTTAAAAGAAGGCAGGATTTGAATGAGCTATGCAATGTTTGACTGACAATAACTGAAGAGATAAGTGACATATATCAATATGATTTGTGATGCAACTAAAATTACGTCAATATTTTTTTCATTTATATAAATGTATGACTGCCTCTGTCATGCGTGATAATTAAATAAAGATATCTCCAGATTTTTCTGGATTACTATGTGTGCTGCACTCTCTCTGATAAAATACATGATTTTGTGACAAATCAAAGAGGATTACCGTCAAATAATCAATAAATAAGGCATAAAGAACTTGTAATAATATCCACTGCAATCAGATACATACTTTCTGTAAATTATAGAGAAGAAATTGCCAGTTTTTCATTTCTACTAACCGCATTTTCTGTAATACCATTTACAAAGAGGAAGGACGTTCCAAAGATAAAGGTGAAAGAGTGCCAGCCCTCCTTATAGCATAACACAAAACAAAATTAACAGAAACTCACATATTACAGAAAACATTCCATGCTTTTATTTGCTACATCCTTAAAGCATACATTAAAGGCTGCATAAAAATGGCATTACTTTTATTAACATTAGGTTTATTGCAGGTGCGCATATGGTAACAGCTGCAGGAATGTTTGCAGTCTGCACCCATTCCATGACGATCTTCTTCAACAAATTACTAACTCTATTAAACTCATGGAATGGTCTTACTTTCAGTGTGCAGTCACTGGGTCATTTGGCATAATCATGCGTGTTCCAGTCTAATCTCGGGAAATGTGCCAATCAATGAAAAAAAAACTCAGCCATGTAATACAAACAGAAATAGCAATATTTAAAGCTCAGAGGGACTCTGTAAGAAAATGGAGCAGCTCCTGCATTTTTTTTTTTTTTTTAGTAAGCATTGCTGAACTTTAAATGTCACTGGTTTTCTGTGACACTAAAGATTAAGAAAAATTAAAAAGCAGGGAAGAGGAGAATGAAATCTGCAAAACTTATGTACATCAGTTTCAAAACTACACTAAAAGAAAGAACCCTTACAGGGTGGCCCCTTTACCACTTATTCATTTTTACTATTAGAAACTGTCATACTTCAGTAATACTTGTGAGCCAGGTGAATACTGCTGCATATATTACACAGCATGCTCAGTACTCACACAACTGGGAGTGAAGTAAAACAAATGAAACTAACAAGGGGAGAGCTCTTGTCTCCTGCTGAAGTGTATAGTACTTCAAGGAACAGATATGAAATGGTTTAGCACACAGCAGTGGGTTTGATAGCAGCACTGACACACATCTCGGTGCAGCATATGAACATTTTCAAATCAAATTTGTGGTCTCCTCTTTTCATCTCTTTTGAACAACAAAATAGATTTAAAGCATTTTTTTCCAAGTTAACTCCCGACTCCAAATTCACTTACACATAACCTGAAATAATTTTCTTTGTTTCAGTTTAAAAGCAGCTGTCCTGCACACTGAAAACAAAATATGACCAGTATACCTACTGCTACATTTTCAGTGCATAAACTGCAGTGTTCTACTGTGCTACAAGCAGGTCACCACAGTCAAAGGTGTGCACATACATAGTACATGAGAAACTACTCACTCTGCCTTGCATCAGTGCATAAAGATGGGTAAAAGTTGGAGTTTGTCTTTCATCATGGTATTTTAAAAATATGATCCTTTTTAAAACTATGTCATTGTATAATAGCAATAAGTTCAAAGGTAAGTGGTAAGGCTAACTGCCCTTGAGTTCCATTTAAGCCTAGCCAATTTCCCCTTTTGTGCAGGAATGAATCTATCCTATTAGGTTACAGATTGGCCTTACCCATCTCATGCTCAACATTTATATATTATCCCTATTAAGAATAACTAGGATTATATC
Organism: Protopterus annectens; assembly: GCF_019279795.1. Lineage (NCBI taxonomy): Eukaryota > Metazoa > Chordata > Ceratodontiformes > Protopteridae > Protopterus > Protopterus annectens. The sequence continues at coordinate 1,617,858,583 of NC_056739.1, read as the reverse complement.
ATATATAATTTGAGGGACACATGTATGGGCTAAAGAATTTAGGAGCTGACCCTGTCAAATACTAGTACAGGGGGCAGTCACAGGGTAAATTTTCTATTTCTCATCCATAGATCCAAGTTGCACTTGAATATGGACAGGGATAAACTTTTGTTTTATGTGGATGAAGTCTGTTCCAGAGCAGCCTCATCCTCAGAGATATACCTGTCCCTCCAAACTACTTTGTTGATGTTGCATAAAAGGTTTATATCCTTAGACCATATATTTTTGATGCCATTAGACACAGATCACCTCTTGGCAGTCTGTAAGATATAGAGTACAGTGATAGGACTCTGAATCAGTCCATGTAAAACATGTTGCTTAGACCTTGTATCCTTTTATTAAGGTATTTCTGTTGACGTTCCAGTTGCATGTGTCTGGGCAGATACATGCCAAAGGGGGAGTTATGCTCAATGATTGGCCTAATGAGGGCTGAGTAGTGGGGGACAATAACATCCCTAGATCTATGCACAACCTCTTTGTTTATAAGCCATTCAATACAAAAGGACAAGTCACTGTCCATGTAAGTTCACAAATCCCAAACAACTGGGTCAACTCTTAAAAGGTGTATAGTTAATGGTAGTTTCCTGGGGATAGAGGAATTCCCCAAAGGATACAATAATGCATTTTTTTGTCATTTAGTTTCAGTCCATGATTTTGGCACCAGTTATTTGGGACAAATCTTCCTGCATGATGGCAAAGTCATTTGGGGATTCAGTGACTGCTCCTAGCTTTTAATTATCTGGAAATTCAAATCGGACAAAGCCCTTTGGTATTTGCTTTTACTTCAGCAAAGTAGATGCCAAACAGGAGAGGTCCCATATCCCATTCCCAGAGAGAATACCTTAAGGCAGAAGCTTTGGTATTCATAACTTCACCCACATGGGGGGAGGACTCTACTTTGGTCGCTCTGGCTCTTCACTCATGAAAAATAATGTCCACCCATGGTTACCACAATGCACAAATCAGATGTGGATTATTACTGCATTTATGAATGATGATATATGCCTACTCTATCAGCCTCACCTCTGCAGTAAATCCATGCATACTCTCAAGTTACATGAAATGCTAGGTAAATGTTTATTTGTAGGCAGGTAACTGCACTAAGCTTAAGTAACTCATTTCCAGAGGGAGCCATTGTTAGATGACTTGATCAAATCACACAGTAGACAAAGGCCAAGTTAATCAAGACCAGGAGTAACAAATACAACTCACAGCCTGTATGCCTTGTATTATGCTGCCAGAATAACTGAACAATAACTAACCCTGTTCTGCTAGTGTTGTAACAGTAGCAATATTTCAGCACTGTCCGCTCTAGGATCATTTCTTCCAAATTCTTAAGATAAAAAGACTTGTTGCTGCATACTGTAGTTGACAAATATAAAACAAACTTGAATAACTGGGACCTGTAACTGGTGCGATGTTGATAGAAATAGATACATTAAGTATGGTAGCATAAACAAAACACTGTAACTAATGTACAATGCGATTTTCAACAGATTCCTTAAAGCCATAATTATACATAGAAGCACTCATGCAAAGTTCTGAAATGTAGCTCTGCTAACAGTTATTCCTGCTTTTGACATTCAAAAGTTAATTACCTACAAGCAAAGCCACTGGATAAACAAATCGCCAACTTTCACAGTACCTTGTTCCCCTACAAATGACCCGTAAGAACTTCCATTAGCCTGTCAAGTTTAACATTTAGATAACGTCACTGAAGGAACAAGTATCGGGATATAAACATGGGGGGATCTTAACGGCTTTGTGGACAGAATTCTGATGTCAATCAATTGATGCAGGTGCAAAATTGGCAGAAGATTATGAGCAACGGGATCTGACCACGTCTCTTTTTGTCTAAGGAAGAAACCCATTCGTCCGTTTTACTAAGAAGGCATGACTTTCTCACAATTGACAGATTGTCAACCTACCCCCGTTGATAGTGTACTTGATGACAGCTGGGAGTTTTGTACCATAACAATTAATCTTCACAGTCTTTCTTCACAGGCATTTTGAGGCGCTCGATATAATAGTAGGTAAGAGAACTTTGTATTTTGAATTAATTCTGATCACTCATTCAGTAAAAGTTAGACATTTGCAACTAAATGAACTGAAAGGTGATAGTAGTGTAGTAGTTGGAGGATGATGTACTGGATTATAAAACAGCTGTACTGTCACTGTCTACAGTTTAAACATTGCCACAGGCATATCAACTTTTGTTCGGGTGACAGTCTGCCACTTTCAGATGTAGGTTGTCTGAAGTAATGATTATTGCAAAAGGTATGGTTATACGTTTATGCTTTAGTCAGATGTGGACTGTTTCTGACGCGTTGACGTTTATCAGTAACAGTGCTTCATGCATATTGTCATGTTAATTTATATTTCTAATTATATACGGTTAAACTCAGTTACTCGGTCTCATTGCTTTCTGTAATGCTGTCTGAAGGAAGAATTGTTCACCTCGCAATGTTCCTTCTGTGTGTTAGTGCTATTGATTGTTTTGATAACTTCTAAAAGGTATTGCTCATAGGAGATAACTCTATGTTTGCCACCTTAACAGATGCCCAAAGTAGGACTTTTAAAAAGAAGTCTGAAATGTTGTAGAGCAAACCATAGTAGCGACTGGTGCAAAAGACTACACTTAACTTTGTTACAAAAAAAAAAAGCTCAGTCTTGTATTAAGTATAGTGCTGGACTGCAGCCATGCCTCTCACTCTCATAGGTAATTTACTAGGCTATCTACCCAGGGGCATATGTAATTCTAGCCAGAATGTGTTGGCTTTCGCTGCCCCTTTAGATTAGTTCCCTGTGCCTCTGTCCAGCAGAGCCACTGCAGTGATCCCTGAGGTAAATTTTCTCTTTCCCATCCACTCGTCAAGGTTTCTCTTGAAGAGTGTTAGTGAGGGGCTCTGCCTAATGTAGATTGGAATCCTGTTCCAAAGCATGGGGGAGTCTCCGGGACAGGAATATATCCCTCCAGCAAGTCCTATTTATCGTTATGGTGATGTTTAGATCCCTAGAGCGTGTGGCTCTCTGAGATTTTTTTTTAGGTGGAGCATGTCCATCAATTCTGGGTTGGGCATGGCCTTGTATGTCAGGCAGAGATCACCTCTGAGTAGGCAGTATGTAACGAGTGCAGCTGGAGTTTCTTCAGTCTGGCTGCATAGGGCATTTGTTTGAGGCCAGTAATGCTCTTGGTGAGGTACTTCTCTGGTCTTTCCAGCTGTTGCAGGTGTCCTGTAAGGTACATCCCAAATAGGACGTTGTACTCTATGATGGGTCTGATGAGTAGAGGGGCACAATAACCTCTTTTGTTCTAGATGTGAACCCTTTTGTGATTAGGTGGGCCACATAGAAGGATTTTCTAACCACCTTGGCAATGTGATTATCAAAGGAGAGATTACTATCTACTTGGGTCCCCGGATCCCTTATTTCATTTTCTGTATTTTGGGGACTGCCATGTATATGGTAGTTCGCGGGTACTTTGTATTTTCCAAAGGGGATGACTATGCACGTTTTGGCATTTAGCTTGAGGCCATAATTTTGGCACCAGGCATCCGTCTCAGTGAGACCTTTCTGGAGGATGTCTGTATCAGCCGGAGAGTCAGTTATGGCCCCAATTTGCAGTCTTCTACAAACTTGGCCAGCCATAGTCCTCCTGTGCTTGCCTGTACCTCTGAGAAGTATATTCCAAACAGGAGGGGTCCTAGGACTGAGCCCTGGGGGAAGCCACTTGTAACCGGTTTAGAGTCGGACCTAGAGCCTGCAACTCTCACTGTGTGGGTTCTCTCCGTGAGCCAATTGGCAACCCATCTCGTGACATAGGGGTTTATGTTCAGGCTGGTGTGTTTGTCTTTAATACCAGAATTGGGAATGATGTTGAAAGCCTTTGCGAGATCTAGGTAGGCTGTGTGGACTATCTTTCGCTCGTCTTAAGCCTTGGTAACTGTCTCAAAGAAGTCCACCAGGTTTAGGAGGCATGATCAGCACTTAACAAAGCCAAACTGGGTAAGGTCCAATGTTTTGAGGTTTCCAATGTCTCTGTTAATGATTTCCATGATGATGTACTCCATAGCTTTGCAGACCAGGCTAGTCAGGCTTATAGGGTGATAGATGTTCGTCGTGTTACCCTGCTGCAGTCATCACACTTGGGTTATCCTGTCGTCAGGCGGTCCCGCAGTCGGCCGGATTTCCAAAGTCTTGGTCCAACATCGGTTGCTGTCGCCTCATCCCTGACATCAGTGCGCCAGGGGTACATATATTGCAACCGACGCCATTTTATTCAGTCTTTCTTGCCGCGCGGTGCCCGAAGCAGAAGCAGTTCGCAAGTGCCGGTTGGCCGACTCCTGAGATTGTCGAATTCGAATTTCAGACCGAAGTCTTCTATAAAGCTAAGTACCCCATTGGGGAAACTTTTCTTGCCTCAGACCGATGTCAGAAAAAGTTGGCAATTGTATTTCTTGTGGGAAGCCAATACCTCATAAGGATTTTCATTCTTATTGCATACCTTGCCTAGGCCCTGATCACGACGTCACTTCTTGTCGTTTTTGTGCTAGGTTTAATAAGCGTACTATTAAAAGACGATTTGATTTCGCACGACACTATTTTGGTAGAAAATTTAACTATAACATGCTGTCGGAGCTACCGGCGTGCACAAAAAACACAGGGACAAGGACCGCCAGCCCAGGCCTAAGCCCGATTCCGAGGCCTCGGTTGATCCAGTCTCCGGTTATCAGTGAGGCTCCGACGCAGCCCCTGTCTACCGCAGTTCTGGAACCCGAGACCGCTATGGATATTTTGACGGAATGCACTAGGCCGACGCAGCCTTTTACTTCAGGCCCTTCCGACGATTTACCTTCTAAGGACGTCGGTGCTTCTGAAACGCCATCGGTTTCTGAAGGCATTTTCAGACCGACGACTCTCACAGTCAAAACGTTTTCTAAGTCGAAGACTCCTTCTAAATCTAAAAAGACTACACTTCAGTCTCCTGTTCAAGGCCCTATGCCTAAGAAACAGATGCTCAAAATGGCTGAAGATTTGATTTCTCTTATCAGGGGTTCACAGCCTCCTCCTGACAAAAGGCCTAGACAAGAGGAAGATTCTGCTTCCTCTGAGCAACTGTCTATTTCTTCGGATTCCTCTGAGGACCAATACTATTCCTACTCTCCTTATGAAGATTCTGATGCTGAGGACTCTATTCCCTCAGCCTCCCCTCCTGAAGACTACTCTTTTGGGGAAACGTTACACACTGTGAGGGAACATTTTCACTGGGAAAGTCAGAATTACTCTGATTCCAAGAAAAGGCTCAGAGAGTTACTTTTACTCCCCCAACACAGACCTCTAGCCATCCCACCTGTTTTGGACATTGTGGATGATGTCTATTTAGAATCCAGTTTCAACCCAGACTCTCTACCTCCTGCTCCGGCCAAGCCTGACAGATACTACAGAGTACCTGATTCCCACAAATTTCTTTACAAAAAACACAGTAGCTGACCCAGAGACGATCTCCCAGGGTCCCAAGGGGGCTAAGACTTCCATGGCTAAAAACCCAGTACCTTCTGAGAGGGACTCAAGAGCACTAGACAGGTGGGGGGAAAAGGTTTACACCTCAGCCACATTAGCCATGAGAGCACTTAATTGTCAATTTCATATGCTTAAGTATCAGCAATTTCTAATCTCTCAGTTAAAACAAAAGATAACCTCCCTCCCTCAACAATCTGAATTGAAAGAAGTGCAGGATTTGTTGCACGCCACCGAGCAGGTGGGCAAACATACCTTACAATGTGGGTTTGATTCTTCGGTGGCCTCCTGCAGAGCAGCTGTCACTGGATCAGTTATACGTAGGCATGCCTGGTTAAAGGAACAAAGTCTGCCTGATCATGTTAAAGCAAAACTACTAGATGCTGCCTTACAGCAGGATGTTCTTTTTGGAGTTAAAGCAGAAGAAGTTTTAAAGAAAATGGAAGATAAGGCGAAATCAATGCAGACAGTCAAAGATTTCCTACAGGTACAACCCCCTCGCTTTAGCAGAAACTGGCCAACAAAAAATTGGTCCTTTCCAGCCACTGACAGACCTCAGAGGGGTAGATACAGGCGCCCAAGGGCAGAGGACAACCACAAGCCCAGTATAAGCCTCGCCAATGGGGCACTCCAACCCAGAAGGGAGGAGAAGACAGGCCTCAACCCACCAGAAGGCAAACTCAATGACTTGCACCTCAGCTGGCCAAACAAAACTGTTTTGTCAGCCCCCTTGGGGGGAAAACTAGCACTTTTTGCAGACAACTGGCACATGGTCACAAAGGACAAATGGGTCCTAGACATAATTTTACGAGGATACAGATTCCACTTTCACACCTTGCCAATGAAAAGAGGAATGCCAAACCTGCCACAAAATCAAAGGGCAGAGGCTCAAAAACAAATTACAGCTCTCATGGCCATGAGAGCCATTCATCGGGTACCAACTCAAGAGCAAGGCCAAGGATTTTACTCAAGGCTCTTTCTAGTACCCAGAAAGGACAATGCTTGGAGACCAGTTCTGGACCTTTCAATTCTAAACACTTAATTACAAGTCCCAAAATTCAAGATGCTAACACTACAGCAACTACTTCCCATGTTGGGCAAGGAAGCATGGCTGGTAATGTTGGACCTCAAGGAGGCATACCTGCATGTCCCTATCAGACAAAGTTGCAGAAGATACCTCCATTTCATTGCAGGTTCAACCCATTAGCAATTCTCTGCACTGCACTTTGGCTTATCTACTGCGCCCAGAGTTTTCACAAAATGCCTGGCACCAGTAATTGCATATTGCAGACAAAGAGGAATTCAAATATATCCATACCTGGATGACTGCCTCATCCAAGCAGAAAGAAAAGACATTCTCTTACATCATCTGGATTTTGTGAAGCATCTACTAAATTGTCTGGGGTACACAGTAAACGAAAAGAAGTCAAAACTAGTACCCTCACAAAAAATGACATTTCTGGGTGCCAGCTTAGACACAATGGCCCAGAAGGCTTACCTTACACTAGACAAGCAACTACAACTGACTCAATATTTCAAGACAGTGGCAACAAAGACCCAATTAACTGCAAGAAAAATTCTGCAGGCTTTGGGCTTCATGGCATCTTGCATTCTGATAATACCATTTGCAAAACTGCATATGAGGAAATTACAGTGGTACCTAAAAAGCGTATGGTCTCAACACAGCCACAGCTTGGACACAGTGATATCTCTCATTCCCTGCCTTCAACAGGAATTTCTATGGTGGTCACAGGCATGTCACCTCAACAAGGGTCAGCCTTTCACCTTGCCCCCAACCAGGCAAACTATCACAACAGATGCTTCAGACTATGCCTGGGGGGCACACATGGCAGGGCAATGCATTCAAGGCCTATGGACTGCAGAACAAAGACAACTGCACATAAATCAAAAAGAGATGCTAGCTGTACAGAAAGCTCTGACAGCCTTCAAGGATCTGCTACATCCAGGACAACTTGCAGTAAAGACGGACAACACCACAGTAATGTGGTACATAAACAAGGGGGTACACATTTCTACCCTCTTTGCAGGCAAGCAATAATCTTATGGAACACAGCTCTAGCCTACCAAGTCCAGTTACAAGCTCAATTCCTGCCAGGACAGAAAAACGTATTGGCAGATGACCTAAGCAGAAACATCAAAGATCCCCACGAGTGGAAACTAGACCCACAAATATTTACAATGATAACTCAAAAATGGGGCCTTCCGAATATAGACCTGTTTGCCAGTCCTCAAAACTACCAACTGACAAAATTTTGTACAAGGACATTCCACCATCAAGCTTGGAAAATGGACGCTCTCTCCTTCAGTTGGAAAAACCTGACAAGCATATGCCTTTCGTCCATTACCTCTTCTCACAAAGGTTCTTTTGAAGGTCAAAAAGGAGAAACCTTGACTGATTCTCATAGCCCCAGACTGGCCACGCCAGCACTGGTACCCGCTATTGAAGAATATGGCTCACAGCCCACCATGGATATTGCCTCAAATACCTCATTTGCTCATGCAGCAAAACAAACAGATTCTACACAGCCAGCTAAAAACCTTAAACCTGGCTGCATGGCAAATCTATTAAACATCCAATCAGCCCCTGTTTCACAAGCAGTTCTGGATGTTATTCTGGAAGTCAGGAGGCCAAGCACCAGGAAGGCTTACTCGGACAAATGGAAAAGGTTTTCTGCTTGGAACCAAGCTAAAGGCCAAGACACAACTCAGCCTCATATGCCTCACATTCTGCAGTATTTAGCTGAGAATGTTGCACAAAGAACTTTCCTTCGCCTCAATTAAATTCCATGCTTCAGCTATTTCAGCTCTCTACGACACAAATCCACCTTTATTTTCACATCCTCTTCTAAGGCAGTTCCTCAGAGGGGCAAAAAACATTAGACCACCTAGAAGAGCTCCTACACCAACATGGGACCTCAACTTTGTTCTGGAAAAACTAACGTTACCTCCCTTTGAACCAGCTTTCTTTGCAGACCTTCAGTTCCTGTCTTGGAAGACTGCCCTGTTCCTGGCAATAACTTCTGCTAGGAGAGTCTCAGAATTACTGGCACTAATGGCAGTGGAACCTTTCCTCATTTTTCATCGACAGAGTTTCTCTACGAACTAATCCTTCCTTCATGCCTAAGGTGGTTTCCAGTGTAGCTTTAAATCAAACCATCCACCTACCCACTTTCTTCCCCAATCCACAGAACAAAGGTGAGAGACTCCTGCATTCCTTGGACATTCACAGGCAGCTTCGTTACTACTTGGACAAAACTAAGGCTTTCAGAAAAACTGACCAGCTCTTTGTATCCTATGCTACAGCTTCTCAAGGGAGGGCTATATCCAAACAAACCATTTCTAAATGGATAGGCCATTGCATATGGTTCTGTTATACCCATCATGGGAAACCAGTTCCTCCTACCATTAGATCCCACTCTACCAGGGCAACCGCCACCTCTACAGTCTTTCTCAGGGGGTTTCCTACCAAGGAAATTTTAGAAGCTGCAACTTGGAGTTCTGTACACACCTTCACCAAACACTATCACTTACCTCTTTATTCTAAGTCCAGGGCGGGCTTCGCCATTGCAGTTCTGCAGGGCCTCATTGCCTCCACTAACCCTCTATGATACCTCCACCCTACCTTAGCTTTGGGACTCAACCGAAGTGTGATGACTGCAGCAGGGTAACACGATGAACATAGTACAGTTTTGTACCTACCATAAATGTAGATGTTCGAGTGTTCACCCTGCTGCAGTCCAGGTTACCCTCCCTCCAACCCCTCTGATCTACTGGCTAAATCTCTGCTATGCCTTACTGATGTATTTGCTTATAGCTGAAGGGATTTTGTGTTTGTACAGTGTTCACACCATTTGGTACTAATTTTGATCACCTTTTTGGGGGCACCTGACATCTGGGGCAAGAAAAACTGAAGAAAATGGCGTCGGTTGCAATATATGTACCTCTGGCGCACTGACGTCAGGGTTGAGGCGACAGCAACCAACGTTGGACCAAGACTTTGGAAATCCGGCCGACTGCGGGACCGCCTGACGACAGGATAACCCAAGTGTGATGACTGCAGCAGAGTGAACACTCGAACATCTACATTTATGGTAGGTACAAAACTGTACTTTCCCGGGGTCCATTGTGGCTCCACCTTTGTGGAGCAGGAAAACTGTTGCTGTCTGCCACTCTATGGGTACGTAGCCTGTAGAGAGGTTGAGTTTGAACAGTGTGTTTAGGTGAGGGGTTAGTTCATTTTGGAGTTTGTGTAAAACAGAGCCTGGGACTCCATCTGGTCCCATTGAAGCTGTATTTTTGGCTTTGGATAGGGCTGTTTTAACCTGTGTGTCAGTGACTGCTGGGGCTCTATATTTTTCTAGTATGGTTATGGGCCCTTTAGGGGGTAAAATTTGCACTGAACCTGTCTGCCAGAATGTTGACTATCAGTCGATTCAGTGTATTTTGTGCCATTCTGCACTAACTCAGAGCAGATCTGAGAGTTTCCACTTAGGTTCTTGACATAACCACAAAGTGTTCTTTAGCTATCTTTGGAATCCTTGGCAATTTTTCTTTCAAAGCTAGCCTTGGATGATTTTATGAGGGATCGTAGTTTCTTGCTGATACTGATCAGGGATGTCTTGCCTTCTTGGGATTTTACTCTTTGTCTGTACTAGTTTCCTCCTTCTATTGTATAGCTTGTTTATGGCAGGGGTCCACCAGACTGGTTTTCTTTTCTTGGAGGAGTGAGTCTTGGTTTTGCTTGGGATAGCACATTCCATGCATTCTTGCAGGTACTCAGAGTGCCTTTGTAAGGGATGCAGCAGCTTGGACAGCATTGTCCTTTAGCATGGGGGCTGTGAACCTTTCCACCTCGGTCTTAAGTAACGTGAAGTTTGCTTTTGAAAAGCTTTTCACTGTGATTTCCTTGATTGGGGGTGGAGGCGGAATGCGGATATCCAGAGTGATTAGTCTATGGTCTGATCTAACCAGCAAGGGGTTGACCTCTGGTATGGAACACCGGTCACCCATGTTGGTGATGACCAGGTCCAGTATGCTGTCACCTCTGGTGGGGGTGTTGACCAGTTGATCCAAGGCGTTTGAGTTAATAAATTCTAGGAAGCGTTGGACAAGGGAGTTAGTACTTGAATAGTTCTCCCAGTTAATGTTTGGGTAATTGAAATCACCCAATATTAAGGCATTTGGTAGGACCTTCATATTTTCCAGTGTCTCCAGAAACGCGGAATGGGGGTCCTGGGTCATGGTGGGTGATCTGTAGCAAGCTACAATTTGAATTGCAGTTTTGTCTGTTAGTTGCACATGGATGATCTCTGAGGAATTGTGCTGCACCACTAACCTGGAGGTGTGGGTATCCTTGATGAATATGGATAAACCCCTGCCTTTTGTGTTTCGGTTCGGGTTCTCTGGCCGAAAAGTATGATGCGAGTTATAGCCTGGTAGTGCTGGGGTGCTGTCTGGAGCCTTAAACCAAGTTTCTGTTACTGCACAGATATCAGTGTTCTCCATACTGAGGAGTGCCTTGAGTGCATGCATTTTGAGGTTTAGACTTCTGGCGTCGAGTAGCATTACCCTTCGTTTTTGGTTACTTGTGCTATTTACAGTGGTGGGTTTGTCTTTTGAGCCTTGCCTAAAAAGGCACTATGGGGGCAGCAAAAGCCTTAGCCAGTATTCGAAAGCCTAAGGGTGACTGGTGCAAGCCATCTCTTGTGAAGCAACGTGGCTTGTCAAGCATGTTATCCCAGGCGGACAGATACTGGATCCCCTTTGAATGACACCAGAAACTTTGCCAATTATTGAAATTGATCATTTTTTTCTTTATACTGTGGCATCATTCTTGGTGAGGGCAGAATGCTACTCAGGGTCAGGGTCATACCGGCTTGGGCTATGTGATCAGAGAGCTCTTCCATGTCTCTCTTCATGTAGTCCAGGGAGGTATGTCTCAGATCATTCACACCAACATGGACAATGACAGAGTCGTATTTGTACTTGTTCACAATAAATCTGGGCAAAGCCATAAATAATGGGGGGACAGAGGCCCAGAAATAGGGACAATTTTTAAATATTGCGCTTGTAAACTTAGAAAACTGATAAGAATAACATTGTTTTCATTAACATGGATTTTCTGAAGGGTATGCAGTGTGAAACTCAAATGCTTGTCATTATTTTCTGACTTCGGTCTTGAATGATTTGCCACAAAAAACACAATTTTTGTGAAAAACGAACCAAAAATAGGCAAAAATGTGGACATTCTGTGAACTTCTGTACAGTTGAGAAGTATGGACTGCACCACTACCCCAAAGACTAGAGCAGAATAATTTCAGTATTCAGTCCTGCTGCTCAGAAAGTCTAATTCTTTAATACGAAACCATGAAAAACAATGAAAACACAAGCGCTTTCGCTCGGTCTGTGCCGAGCTTTATCAAGTGAACATCCAAAGTGCTGCAAGGCTTTATATACACTGAAGTTAATTATTAATTAATCATTTAAAAAATTAATCAATTAAAAAATTAAAGCTTAAAAATGCTGGAGTTGATAATTTGTTAAAAATGCTTCTTTGTTAAAAGTTAAACCTGGTTCATTATAATAAATGTGTACAGTAAATATTAAAACTGAAATGTAAAATAATCGAAAGAAACTGTAGGCAGTGCATTTAGCAATAAATTAAAATAAATCATTTATCATATTTCACTTGAAGATTTTTTATCAGCAATGAATGAGCTTCTCATAATCGAGCCTTTCTTAGCTTGTGGACACTGTTTATGTTGATGTTATCATTTAATCCAGGGTGTCTGCCTGCATCTAGTTTAAGTTGCCATATAAGTTCCTTGTATTCAAGGGTGTCTCAGTCACCTCCCTAGCATCCGGGGTAACTTGCTCCAACACTATGAATTTAAGATCTATCCCAGGGCAAGTGAGTGAATGCTTATAGAATCGTTAGACTCCCTTTGTTTACTTAGATCGTAAAAATGTTCGGTAGAGTCTTTTCCTAAATGGCCTCTCAGTTTTGCCAACATAGAAGCTTGAGCAGGTGGTGCAAAACCTAGGTAGACAACCTTTACTCCCACAGGTGTAGTGATGATATGATTTGATGTTAAAATTCCTGGAGGAATGTAAAGTGTTGGAGCATTAATAATGTCATGGCATTGATTACAGGACCCACATTTGAAAGTGCCTAGTCGTGTGTTAGAGTTGTTAGCCTGGAAATTAGGTTTTCTTTCAAATAGTTCCTTGAAATTAATGTCCCTCTTTCTTACAAATTTAGGGTGTGGTGGGGCATCTTTGAATTCTTCATGAAAGGTCAGTACAGGCCAGTGCCTCCTGATTATCTCCTCAATATCAGCGGAGTTGCGGAATAGGTATAGATAAAACTATTCCGGAAGGTGTCATATCGCTGTTGTGTTAGTTGTGACAGAAGGTTGCCCTGTACCAAGAAGTGGAAATGTTGTTTCTCTGTTATCAATCACTTCCTTAGCTAAGGAGGTGATAAGGGAGAGGTATCCCTGTCTACAAACATGGACTGCAAAAATGTATTTCATCAAAAATCAACAGTGGAGCTGTACATCCTAGAGGCTCTAATGAACTGGCCCTTAACAATGCCTTTTTTCTGATAAAATGGGTGTGCACTTTGATAATGCAGAAAAGAATTAGAAAAAGTAGGTTTCCTGTAAAGTTTAGAAAGGAATGTTGAATTGTTATAATCTTTATATCAAGTCACGTGAAGATAGTGAAGAAGGTGCTTCTTAAGGTTGTGAGTGAACACCAAGAAGGGGGTAGTGGAATTGATATAACTAAAAAAATCCTCAAACTGATTGAGGGTCCCATTCCATAAAATACAGATGTCGTCTAGGTATCTTCTATAATGAGTTAAATATTGAACCCAAGTAGAAGAAAAAATAAACATACGTTCCTATCTGTGCAAAACAGCGTTGGCATAAAAAGAAGCGTACGAGGCACCCATGGCCACTCCTTTCCTTTGTCTAAAAAGCTCACCATAAAGGAATATAAAATTGTTCTGTAATAAAATTTCCATAAACTCCACTAGAAGGCCAGTCACCTTATTGTTGAGATTAGTTTCAGTGGTTAAGAAATCGTTAAACCACTCGAGCCCTGCTGGGTGGGGTATACTAGGAAACAGGTCTTTGATGTCTATAGTTATCATAAGGAGTTCAGATGAGAAAAAGGAAGGTTGAATGTCTCTGAGAAAATCCCAGGAGTCTTTGCAGACGTGATCTAAAAGTGGGATGAGTTGCTTAGTAACATGGTCAATGAATTTACCTAAGGGTTCAGTGATGCTTCCTGCCCCTGAAACAATAGGCCTAAATCTCAAGGGGTCCAAGCCTTTGTGAATTTTCGGAAATCTCCACCGACTGGTGCAAATGGAACTAACAGTGGTTTACACTCCTTATTTCCAACTAATCCCAGCACACAAAGGGTTACCTAATAATGAGCACAGTGAAGGCACGACTCGTTCGAAGACCAGCTGACCTGAGAAACAGCCCAAGGACTTCAATTTCACCACCTGGGCAGGTCGGCAATTTACATTCAACCAAGGTACTGTGTCCACTAATAACTACAACACCATAGAGAATGATTTTGGTGAACTAAAAGACGAACTCTACGCTTATAAAAGCAATCAACTCGAGATTGAGTACTTAAGGGAGTGTGTTAATGTGAAACGCATACCGAAGGGTTTGCGTTTTTATAAGTTCCCCAATAATGTTCAACCGGGGACTTTATATTACAAAAAACTGTGTGAAATTTTTGACAGAGCTGGACTGGAGGTTTTAAATGTGATGATTTCAGAGTATGAAGCGAAGGCTGATACTCTTATAAACGAGTTAAATGTTTTAAACAACTCCCTTGTTACTGACAATAACTTTTTAACTGTGAAGTTTGATTATGACAATGTTTTTAACTAAGTCGATCATTTCTGTACAAAAATACTTAACCGAAAGATACGTAAGTTAGACAGGGATTTAGCTGAATATAGAGAAGGAACAGCCTTACCCCTCTCCTAATAGGACCCGGTGGGAACATAAACAGGACAATCAAAACAACCAAAACAAGGGAGCTAATTTCTATTCTAGAGCTACTCATGAACCCCCCGTAGGAGTGAGAGGTTAGCTGAGAAAGGTAGAAAGAATTCCCATCAGGATTTTCAGCATCCCCCCGGCAGGACGGGGGCATGGGGACAGAAACAATCCCCTCACATGTGGAGCAACAAACATGGTTAAATGACATCCCCATTGTCCCTGAAATGGCACTCCTACACTATAACTTTTCCAACACTGCAGGCCACAATTGTTCTATAGTTAAAAAAGACAACTTCATTATATACAATTATACTGATTTGCAAATTACAGATTTGACCTTCGACCTATTCACTCGGGGTTTCCAGTTTGTCCCTACACTCTCCTGTAATATATCCCAAATTTTAGTTGAACTAAAACTCTTTGCTAGAAATTTAAATCTAGCACATTATTTTAAAGGGCATACCTATACCAATACAGGGCTCTGTAGAACTAGCACTTTCAACCCACCTGTGCACCCCTTAATTAAACTTTTTGAAGAACTAGTTGAGAAAGATTTTAGAACTTTACATTCCCAAGGAATACAACCACAGTTAGTTAACTTAAATGAATATGAAATCTGGTATATTAACCATTTGAAAAAAGAAAACATTAGGGTCATGAAACCAGACAAGGGCGGTGGGGTTGTCCTGATGTATAATTCCAGCTATGACATTTACATCCACGACATGTTACAGGACAGTGAACAATACGAAATTGTATCTAGAAATGAAGTTAACATAGCCTTTTCCAAAATCAAATATATGCTTACTGACTATTTGTTCCAAGGAGCTATAAATGAAAAATTGTTCAACTATCTGCATGTTGAGAAACCCAAAATACCAGTAATTTTCGGGATTCCGAAAATTCACAAAGGCTTGGACCCCTTGAGATTTAGGCCTATTGTTTCAGGGGCAAGAAGCATCACTGAACCCTTAGGTAAATTCATTGACCATGTTACTAAGCAACTCATCCCACTTTTAGATCACGTCTGAAAAGACTCCTGGGATTTTCTCAGAGACATTCAACCTTCCTTTTTCTCATCTGAACTCCTTATGATAACTATAGACATCAAAGACCTGTTTCCTAGTATACCCCACCCAGCAGGGCTCGAGTGATTTAATGATTTCTTGACCACTGAAACTAATCTCAACAATAAGGTGACTGGCCTTCTAGTGGAGTTTATGGAAATTTTATTACAGAACAATTTTATATTCTTTAATGGTGAGCTTTTTAGACAAAGGAAAGGAGTGGCCATGGGTGCCTCATGCGCTTCTTTTTATGCCAACGCTGTTTTGCACAGATGGGAACGTATGTTTATTTTTTCTTCTACTTGGGTTCAATATTTAACTCATTATAGAAGATACCTAGACGACATCTGTATTTTATGGAATGGGACCCTCAATCAGTTTGAGGATTTTTTTAGTTATATCAATTCCACTACCCCCTTCTTGGTGTTCACTCACAACATTAACAAGCACGAAGTTCACTACCTTGACGTGACTTTATATAAATATTATAACAATTCAGCATTCCTTTCTAAACTTTACAGGAAGCCTACTTTTTCTAATTCTTTTCTGCATTATCAAAGTGCACACCCATTTTATCAGAAAAAAGGCATTGTTAAGGGCCAGTTCATTAGAGCCTCTAGGATGTACAGCTCCACTGTTGATTTTTTGGATGAAATACATTTTTTGCAGTCCATATTTGTAGACAGGGGATACCCTCTCTCCCTTATCACCTCCTTAGCTAAGGAAGTGATTGATAACAGAGAAACAACATTTCCACCACTTCTTGGTACAGGGCAACCTTCTGTCACAACTAACACAACAGCGATATCTGACACCTTCCGGAATAGTTTTATCTATACCTATTCCGGCAACTCCGCTGATATTGAGGAGATAATCAGGAGGCACTGGCCTGTACTGACCTTTCATGAAGAATTCAAAGATGCCCTCCCACCACACCCTAAATTTGTAAGAAAGAGGGACATTAATTTCAAGGAACTATTTGAAAGAAAACCTAATTTCCAGGCTAACAACTCTAACACACGACTAGGCTCTTTCAAATGTGGGTCCTGTAATCAATGCCATGCCATTATTAATGCTCCAACACTTTACATTCCCTCCAGGAATTTTAACATCAAATCATATCATCACTACACCTGTGGGAGTAAAGGGGTTGTCTACCTAGGTTTTTGCACCACCTGCTCAAGCTTCTATATTGGCAAAACTGAGAGGCCATTTAGGAAAAGACTCTACGAACATTTTTACGATCTAAGTAAACAAAGGGAGTCTAACGCATTCTATAAGCATTCACATACTTGCCCTGGGATAGATCTTAAATTCATAGTGTTGGAGCAAGTTACCCCGGATGCTAGGGGAGGTGACTGGGAGACGACCCTTGAATACAAGAAACTTATATGGCAACTTAAACTAGATGCAGGCAGACACCCTGGATTAAATGATAACATCAACATAAACAGTGTCCTCAAGCTAAGAAAGGCTCGATTATGAGAAGCTCATTCATTGCTGATAAAAAATCTTCAAGTGAAATATGATAAATGATTTATTTTAATTTATTGCTAAATGCACTGCCTACAGTTTCTTTTGATTATTTTACATTTCAGTTTTAATATTTACTGTACCCATTTATTATAATGAACCAGGTTTAACTTTTAACAAAGAAGCATTTTTAACAATTTATCAACTCAGCATTTTTAAGCTTTAATTTTTTAATTGATTATTTTTTTAATTGATTAATTAATAAT
Source organism: Protopterus annectens (assembly GCF_019279795.1). NCBI lineage: Eukaryota > Metazoa > Chordata > Ceratodontiformes > Protopteridae > Protopterus > Protopterus annectens. The sequence continues at coordinate 1,617,841,168 of NC_056739.1, read as the reverse complement.
TAACTTCAGTGTATATAAAGCCTTGCAGCACTTTGGATGTTCACTTGATAAAGCTCGGCACAGACCGAGTGAAAACGCTTGTGTTTTCATTGTTTTTCATGGTTTCGTATTAAAGAATTAGACTTTCTGAGCAGCAGTCTGTCTTGGTTTGGTTTTCCACGTTGGTTTTATTTTTTATTGGTCCTGTTCGTACTTTTCTGGATTCCTCAGTATCCAGTCCTGCAAAAGCTTAAAGACTTGTCTTTTTACTTAGTATAGTTGTGAACTGCACCCCTCCCCCACCCCACCTCAAAGACTACAGCAAAATAATTACAACATCCAGCACTGAAAAAGCTTACAACCTTGTCTTTTTACCTAGTATAGTGGTGGACTGCACCCCCACCCCACCCCAAAGACTACATTCAAATAATTACAGCATCCTGCCTGAAAAGCTTAGACTTACGGTAATTTACTTGTTCATACTATTATCCTAGTCATGTTCTGTTGAAAATGGAACCAAATTTAATGTCACTTCAATACATGGCAGTACACTGTGGTCTGCTTTTTGGCCGTTTATTTACTGTCAGCTGCCTGTCGGGTGCCAGGTTCCGACACATAACACACGCACTCAGGTCACTCCACAGCAAGTACAAATATGACTCCCGTCATTGTCCATGTTGGTGTGAATGACCTGAGACGTACCTCCCTGGACTACATGAAAAGAGACATGGAGGAGCTCTCCGATCTTGTAGCCCAGAAGGTATGACCCTAGCCCTGAATAGCATCCTGCCATCACCCAGAATGATACCACAGTACAAGGACAAAATAATTGATTTCAACAATTGGCTAAGCTTCTGGTGTCATTCTAAGGGGATCCAGTATCTCTCTGCATGGAATAAATACGAAAAAAGTGCTTAGGCTCGCTGGTAATGATCGGAGGATTTTATTAACACCAATATCCACAAAAATAAAGTGCTCAAAAAGTAGAGCCGTACAAAATGTATCATGAACGCTCTTCCAAATTCACCAAATGCTGCGTTTTCGTCAGTATGACTTCATCAGACACTAACTTCTTAATACACATATTTAAATACTAAAGAGTTTAATTAAATGCATGTCATTGGCTCTACAAACCATATCAATTAATTCAAACACACCAATCATGTTCATACATACATTAATATTAATTTCCCTCATTGTATATACTTTATTCCTCTAAATAAAAACTCTTTATATATTAAAATATATGTTTAAAAATGCAACTTTGAATAATAATATAAATACTGTTAAAAAACTTTTTATATAGATATAAATACACATAATAAATACTATAAACATTGCATATTATAAATATTACATATTATAAAATCCTCAGATTGTTATTTTCATAAATTTCTCTCTGCATGGGAAGACATGATCAACAGACCACGACGCTTTGCCAGAGATTGCCTGCACCTGTCGCCGTTGGGATTCCGGGTACTGGCTAAGGCTCTTGCCACCCTTATAGTGCCTTTTTTAGACAAGTTTCAAATGACAAAGCCACTGTTGTAACAGGTACAAGCATGCAAGCAAGCAAGCAAAATCTGAGGATAGTGCTACTCAGTACTAGAAGTCTAAACTTCAAAATGCATTCACTCGAGGCACTCCTTAAAATGGAGAACATCGACATCTGTGCAGTGACAGAGACCTGGTTCAAGGCTCCAGAGACACCCCTGCATTACCAGGCTGTAATACATACCACACCTTTCGGCCACCTAATCTGGACCGAAATACTAAAGACGGCGGCATGTCCATATTCATTAAGGATATCCACACCTCCAGGCTAGTTGCTCAGCATAATGCATCCAAGATTATCCAAGTGCAACTAACTCTGGGCAAGACCGCAATCCAAATTGTAACTTGCTACAGATCCCCCACCATGCCCCAGGATTCCCACTCCTCATTTCTTGATACACTGGAAGATATTAGGATACAACCCAACACCCTCATAATGGGCAATTTCAACTACCCCACCACTAACTGAGAAAACTACTCCTGTACCAACTCTTTTGCTCAATGTTTTCTGGAATTCATAAATTCCAACGCCTAAGATCAGCTTATCCACACCCTCACCAGGGGCAGCAGTATCCTAGACCTGGTCATTACCAACCTGGGCAATCGGTGTTCCACACTAAAGGTCAATTCTTTGTTGGTCAGATCCGACCAGAAGCTAATCACCCTAGACATCCACATCCCACCCCCACCCCCCATTAGGGAAACCACTGTAAACAAGATTTCCAAAGCCAACTTCATGCTTCTTAAGACAGAAGTGGCAAATTTCACGACACTTATGCAGACGGACAATGGAGGTACGACGGCTGAATCCTGCACAAATACACTTTTTATAAGCACTTACACGAGTCCATGGATCATGTTATCCCTATCAGAACCAAGATGCTATCCTCCAAAAAAAAAAAGGAAGCCAATGTAGTGGTCCCCTGCCATAAACAAACTCTAGAACAGAAGAAAGAAACTGTTGCAAAAAAAGTAAAATCCCATGATTGGAAGACCTTCCTGGTCAGCCTCAGTAAGAAGCTGAGATCCCTCATAAAATCCTCCAAAGCTAGTTAAGAAAACAAAATCACCACTGATTCTAAGGACAACCACAAAGCATTTCATAGCTATGTCAAGAATTTCAATGGCAACACTCAGATCTGCTCACAATGGCACTACAGACCCAACTGTTATTGCCAATATCCTGGTGCTAACTTTACCCCTCTCTCACTCCCTAAAGGGCCCATCTCTATACCGGAAAAATGCAAAGTTCCTGTAATCACGGCTGCACAGGTAAAAAACACTCTCTCCAAAGCCAAGAAAATAGCATCCATGGGACCTGACAACATCCCAGGCTGCGTTCTACACGAACTACAGAATGAACTGGCACCCCAAATAAGCACCATGTTCATTCATAGCCTCACCTCAGGCTTTGTGCCCACTGAATGGTACACAGCGATGGTTATCCCACTCCACAAAGAAGGAGCCACCACGGACCCCGGGAACTACCGCCCCCATTAGCCTAACAAGCCTGGTCTCCAAAGCCATGGAACTTATAAACAAAGATATTGGTAATCTCCAAACTCTGAACCCCACCCAGTTCGGGTTTGTAAAAGACAGATCAGGTCTCCTAAACCCGATAGACTTATTTGAAGCAGTCACCAAAGCCGTAGATGAGGGTAAGGTGGTTCACACAGCCTATCTAGATTGCACCAAGGCTTTTGACACCATCCCCCACTCTGGAATTATAGATAAACTCTCTGAACTAGGTATAAATCCCTATGTCACAAGATGGGTTGCCAACTGTCTCACTCTCAGAACCCACACTGTGAAAGTAGAAGACTCCAAATCCAACTTCAGACCAGTGACAAGTGGAGTACCACAGGGTTCAGTCCTGGGTCTTCTCCTGTTTGGTATCTACCTTCCTGTAGTACAGACTAACACAGGAGGTCTTTGGCTAACGAAGTTTGCAGATGACTGCAAACTAGGAGCCATAATCAAAACTCCTAATGATGTGGACATCCTACAAAAGGGCCTCACTGAGAAAGATGCCTGGTGTCAAAGCCATGGCCTTAAGCTCAATGCCAAAAAGTGCATTGTCATCCCCTTTGGTAAAAACTTTGTACTCATGAGCTACCACATAGGTGGTAGTCCAGTTCACACTGAAAGTGTGATAAGAGACCTTTGGACACAGCTGGACAGTAGTCTCTCCTTTGATAATCACATTGCCACAGTAGTCAGGAAATCCTTACACGTGGCACACGTCATCACAAAAGGTTTCTCATCCAGGAAAAAAGAGATCATTGTTCCCCTCTACTCTTCACTCATTAGACCCATTATAGAGTACAACGCCCCTTTTGGTATGTACCTCACAAGACATCTACAGCAGCTGGAAAGGCAGCAGAAATACCTCACAAAGAGGATTATTGGCCCCAAACAGTTGCCCTAAGCAGACCATTTCAAAAAACTCCAGCTTTACTGTGTCGCATATCGCCTACTCGGAGGCGATCTCTGCCTAACATACAAAGCTATGTCAAACCCAGAGTTGTTGGACATGCTCCATTTAAAGAAATCCCAATCCCTTTCAGCTACGTGCTCTAGGGACCTAAACCTTGTCACCACAATAAACAGAACATGCTGGAGGGATAGAGTCCTTTCCTAAAGACTTCCCATACTCTGGAACAAACTACCTGTCTATATCAAACAAAGCTCCTCATTAGCACTCTTCAAGAAAAATCTTGATGATTGGATGGGAAATAGGAAATTCACCCCGGGGATCACCTCTGTGGCTCTGCTCGACAGTGGCACAGAAATATAATTTTCTTGGGTGGCGAAATCCAGGGTACCTTTTTGGCTAGGCTTATATAGACCGTAGAGCCAATAGCCTAGTACCTACCTATGAACCTATATATTTGTTTGTTTACCAGGATAGTCCACTAGGCCAAGAAGAGCCCATTTTCAATGAATACTCTGGGAGAAAAAAAGCTACATAAAAACACATTTAGGTACTTGCGTATTATCACAGCCATGTTCCAAATGTGTCATAGCCTATTCTGGCACTCAGTTTGATTTCTTTGAAGTTACAACCACTGTGGCAGAAATGTTTTTTTTTTTTAGTTGCCTTATAAAAAGATTTGGACAGCAATTTCCAATTTTGTTGTCACGTCTGTAATGTTTTTTTCCTGTATGGTATGCATTTCGAATACACAGCAGGAATATTAAACAAAGTCTCACAAAAAGTCATCATGTCGACGCATATACATCGTCAGGTTTCCATGTGGTCCTTTTACTTTACTTTTCATCTCTTAATAATGGCCAGTCCACAGGTTCAATGTTTTTGTGTCACTGTGTTTGAGTAATAGGATACTTGAATTTTACAAAGTATTGCCTCGCAAAATTCCATCCAGTGACTCCAATCTCAGTTAAATAAATATTGTGGTAGTGAGAAGGTATGTCAGACAATCATACTTAGTACAATTAAATCAAGTGCAAAAAACAATGACTGCTTTGTCAAAAATACAAATAATATGCTGGTGAGAATGTATGGTTGCAAAAAGAGAAATAACAGGCCGGCGAGAAAAGTGTGGTTGTGATAATACACAAGTACCATTAATAGTAAGGTAAAGTAAAGAGAGAAAGAGTAACTAGGCAATTGTGAGAAGACAGTAGATTGTTAGGTGCATGAGGAGATGAAGGGAATCAAAGGAGGGTGCTGACATCTAGGTTATGGAAGGAGGAGGCTTATTACAATTACAGATCCATGTAGAGTGAAGGTGCACATGCAGGAATATTTTGAGCTAAGCAAGGCTTGGTGTGGTGTGAATAGCTAAAGGAAGGGTGTTCCAGGTTTTGGTTATCGTTCAGGAGTATAAAAGATGACCAGCAGGTAGCTTAGGTTTATGAATTTGCAGGAGTTGTTGATTTAGGGACCTGTTGGATTTATAGTGGGAAAATATAGAATTTAGGCCAGGACAATATTGAAATTTGAAGAGTATTTTGTGTGTGGTAGTTAGCCGGAGATAGGTAAGGTAGTAGGGGAACTCGAGCCAGTTTAAATGATTTTAGGGGTGTGTAGTGGTGGGTGGACAGGTGGGTATTTGTTGTAAACTTTGCGATTTTGCTATAGCATGTTTCTAATTTTATTTTGAGTGAGGAGTGGAGGTTGGTTAACAAGGGGGCACTGTAGGCTAGAGAAGGAAGGTGGTACGTGGAAGGAGGTACTTGTTTAATACAGTGAGAAAGAAAGTGTTTATGCCTGTGTTTTTTTGTGTGTCTTTGTGATATTATGCGTAGGTCAAATTTTAGACTTTCATCAGTTGTGACTCCAGCAGTTTAATATGGTGAACTATTTTGATTTTCTTGCTGTTCAGGGAAAGTATGATAAATTGAGATTTGTTGATGGAAGTATTTTTCTTAGGAGTAAATATTAAGAGTTTGTTTTTTGGGGGGGATTTACATACAGATGGTTGTTGTGGAGCCATAGCTCTATGGGGGAAATGCAGATTGAGTAATGTGTTTGTAGTAGTGGTGTATTTTCAGCAGAGCACGTAATAGTGGAATTGTTTGTGTATTGTATAAGAGACCCCAGGTTAAATTATGTGAAGGTTATTGAGGAAAATATTGAAAAGTAGTGGTCATAATATAGGGCTTTGGGGAACACCGTTGTTGTTGTGAATATATGGGGGATATTGGTTTGTGTCATTTTACTGCCTGTTCTTAGTTAGATAAGTAAGGTTTGCACCAGTTAAGGATGAGGCAGTTAGTCCTATAATTGCAAGCTGGGATAGAAGGAGTGAGTGAAAGACAGTATCAAAGGCTTTTGATAAGTCAAGAAATAGCGTGGACACAATTTTCCCAGAGTAGTGAGCTTTATTAACCAAGTCCATTCAGGATGTTAGGGCAGTTGAAGTACTGTGACCTGGTCTGAAACCATGCTGAGTCCGAGACTGGATTTGATTCTTAAGAAGAAAATGCATAACTTGCATGTGTACACATTTTTCAAGGAGTCTGGAGATGGGAGATAGAATAGCTATGGGACAGAAGTTATTTATATCTGTTGAGGAATCACCTCTGTGGACGGGTAGAATATAAGCTCTTTTGCAGTAGTTGGGGATGTAAAATTCTTGGATGGATCTGTTATTGAGTATACTAATAGGGTAAGCAATAGCTTTTGCGGCAGTTTTTAAGTATTTGTGGGTAAACTGTCAGCTGCTTTGGAGCTGGGTTTTAGTTTAAGAAGTAGTCTTTTTATGGTTGAGGTTGGGACTATAGTGAGTGTGAATTCAGACAAGGTATTTGTTGTAACTGAGATTGTGTATGTGGTAGAGGGTGGTTGGGACTGTGGGTGTTGAGGTATATTTGACCAGAAATGTTTGTTGTACAGAGAGGTTGTGAGAAGTTAGCAGTGATATTGTCTATGAAGCGTGAGTTGATGAGGCTAGCTATCTGTTCTGGTGTTTTGTCTGGGTAAGGGCAGGAGTTGCTTTTTGTACCTGGGTTTAGGAGAGTTCCTATGGAAATCCAGAATTATTTAGGATTATGCCTGTGTTTTTTTTTTTTAAGTTTTAGATAGTATTCTTTCTTGTCTTAAGTCTTTTCACTTGATTGCAGGGTTGTTTAAATTTTAATAGATTAACATTGTTTTTCTGTTTTTGCCATAGTTTCCAGGTTTTGGCCGTAGTTAACATTAGCTCCTTTGTAGGTTTAGTTAGCTGTGGAGCATGACTGGTTTTCAATCTTTTTATTTGGGGGGGTGCAAGGATGTCTAATATTTCTAGAAAGGTAGTGTTGAAATAGCGCAGAGCATATTCTAGGGGAGAGATTTTAAGTTATTCCAGTTGACATTTTTTCAATATGTCATCGAATGCGTGTGGGTTAAAGTAAGAGAGGTTCCTAACGTGCTTGAAGTGGTGTTTTTTATGGAGAGAGGGTGAAGTTCAAGTAACAAAGGCAAGGAAGATGATCACTTAATGTGTTAGGGATGGTACTGGCTGATGAGAGCTTAGTGGGATCAGAAACTAGGATCCAGTCTAAGGTGGAACCTTCCTTTGCACTATTATTGTATCTAGTGAGGGTGGTGACAAGTTGGGTGACGTGAACTAGGTTTATATTTGAGGATTTTTTTTTTAATTAATATTTAACCAGCTGATGTTCATGTTACCAAGTGTTATAGTTTCGTTTTTATTGTGTGGGAGACCCAAGATAGTATTTCTTCTAAAACTGGTATGTTATTACCAGGGGTATATATAGGACTGTGATACAAAGTTTCTTTGAGTTATTTATTTTTAGAAAGGATACTAGAATTTCAACGTTGGAGAATTGGGGGATGCGTTCACTATATGGAAATACGCTATAAGTATCGGTGAGAAAAGGATGGCAACACCACCTCCTTTTTTGTTGGTTCTATTGACCCTTATTATATTATAGTTTAGGTGGGAGGAATTCAGAATCTTTTATGTTTGGTTTTAGCCAGGATGGCAGTTATATTGTGTTTATTATGAGCTAGCCAGGCATGCAGGTCAGTTTTTTTATTGCAAATATTGTATAGGTTTAGTGTAACAATATGTAATGATTTCTAGTAGTTAGTGGGGTTGGCTGTTGCATGAAGGGTGGTGGTAGTGGGACCTGAGTTTGGATGGATCTCACCACAATGAAAATGTATTGAATAAATAATTCAGTGTGGATGTGTAAAATTGCGTTGTTTAGAGCTGATAATTTGGAGTAGAGGGGAGAGGGTACAACCTGAGCAGAGAGTTGAATACTTTGTAGGGAGAAAGTATCTTGGAGCAGAGTAGTAGACTTATTTGATAGAGACTAGGGTGTATTTCAAAGTTGCTTTCAGATGGGGTGAATTGGAAGGTGGTTACAGATGTGTGTTTAGTGAAAAGTAAGGTAGAGTTGATAGGTGTAGGTCAAATAGTAGTATAGTATGAGATAGGAAAGAATATATGTGAAATAGAGGGGGCCATAGGTATGGAGTGCTGCTAATAGTGGGTGTTTGAAAGGAGAGAAGTGTTTGAATTTGATAGGTTGGTTTATGGTAGGTTTGACTCGAGTGTAGTTTGAAACAGTGTAGTTAGGGTGGCTGCAGCGATTTGTATAGGAGAAAGTAAGTGGGAGTATTGCAAGTAAGTTAATAGAGTACATTTGACTAGAAGGTGTAGAGAAATTGAGAGAATGGGGTTGAGGTGATGGTAGTGTGGTAGGATAGGTTAGGAGGAGTATTTGAAATTGAAGGTGTGGCTAGGAGGTATAAGTTTTAGGAGGTTTGACGGTGAGATTTGGGGGTAGGGTACGGGAACACAAGCACAGGCTTGAACTGAGAGGCAGACCAGGCAATTTCACCAAAAGCAATCCGCTAGTACTGCATACCCAGGTCAGTGTTCTGTTGCCCATAACTATTTATTGAATATTACATGTTAGTCATCTGTGATGGAGCGAAGAGTTACTCCTCTTTAGTAGGGATTGTAGTCCTTACCGTGAGCAAGAATGAAAAAAAAAAACAAAAGAAAAAGCAGTACTTTGAGGGAGAGGGGCAACCTAATAAGAGTTCTAGTAGTGTGCACGTCATTAGCATCGAAATGCAAGCATACTGCATTACAGACGCTATTGAATTATTATAAGGAACACACTGCAGATACTTTTTAACTTTGTACTTCCTGAACGTGATATTGTAGGGGAAGTTTAGGGTGTAAAAACTAGGCAGCTGCTTCAGTGGTGGAAGAACTTGCAGGATAGTATATGTTTAGGACTGTGATATAAAGAAAAGAAACTGGTAGTTTAAGAGAGGGATATAGCTTATGCAGGGAGAAATAACTAAGCAATGCAGATAACGTATTCTGGGAAAATACAGAAAAAACTCGGCAGTAAATAAGCTAATAAACCAAGATGAAATATGTGACTAAATTAAGCTAAAATAATAATAAGTAAATAGGTACATGTATTGCTAGCAACAAACTACCAAGTAAGGAAAACCGTATAGCAACACTGTACAGTTTGCAACTATCAGCTGACAAACCAAAAAAACATAAATCCAAGCATGCAGTCGTAAAATTCATAGATAGTTAAGAGCCTTCATTACTTTTAATTAGTGCTTGTTTATCAGATTCATGTTGCAGAAATTAATTTACCAAGTATAGACAATCAGCAGAATCAGATAAGAGGAAAAAAAGAAAAACGACGTTTGCAAAGTTTACAGTTTGCAATGTCACATAGTGAGCTTAAAAACAACTTTTGGCAGCCACACTACTATGGGGATGCTGAGATAGGATATGTGGTCCTGCAAAGTAGAATTTGAAAATGGTGCCATTCGAATCTCGAAAATAGGTAAACTCCATTTAGATGCAGAAAGGGGGAGGGGCACTATTTCATCAGCGTAGGCAGAGAGAACCAAGTGTGATTAAATGAACAATCAAAAGACTGATTACTGAACCGAAAACAGTCAGCTAATACTGCATGCCCAGGTCAGTGTTCTGTTGTCTGTAACTAGTTATCGAATATTGCACATTAATCGTCTGGGATGGAGAGAATGTAGTTACTTCTCTTTAGTAGGGATTGTAGTCCTTACTATGAGCAAGAATGAAAAGAAAGAAAAAGCAATAGTTTGACTATTGGGGGGGGGGGTGCCTAATAAAGAGTCCAAGTAGTGTGCACGCCATTTGCATCGAAATGCATAAAATATATGATTTACAGTGGAATAATGATATGTATTGGATTACTGTTAAAAGCCTGTATAGCAGCATATAATATAAATTTGGTATAGAGGCATTAATGTTGTTTTTAGGAGATAGTCCAATAGCATATTATATAATAGATTTAGTTTATTTTTGTCTGACGCATATTTATTTTGAATTTAATAAGGTACTGCATCATCAGTTACAGGATACTGCCATGGGGGCATCTTTTGCCCCCATGTATGCAAATTTATTCATGGGTTTGTTTGAGAGTGAATATCTTTACAATAAGGATTTTTTTTCAGAAGTTTGTTCTTAAATATTATAGATGTATAGACAATTTAGTTTTTGTATTTAAAGGAGGGTATGAACTAGTTAGAAATTTTATAGAAGAACTGTATGACAACAGGTTTGGTATTGAGTTTGATGGATTAAAATATGGGAAAAGTATAGCTGTCTGTGGATGTTTTTAGAAGGTTTATCTAATGAGAAATTAAAAACAAAGGTTAATAGAAAATGTGATAATGTTATTTATTTTTGGATGCTAGTACCTTTCACCACCCACATACTATTAAGGCACTTCCTTATAGTGAATTTTTACAAATTTCTAGATTGTGCAGTGATACTAGTGAACTAGAAATAGAATTACATAAAATTACTAGTATGCTTTGAAGTGGGGGTGTGATAAGCAAATTGCTGAGGAAGCTCTTTATCAAGTTAGGAATAATTTTCAAAGAAAATATTTGAAATGTGAAAGATGTATGTATACAAAATATGAACAGGGTGAACGGCAAAATACTGAAAGTCTTTGGAGTTGCTACCTATAATTTTATAAGTGATTAGTGAAAGGTGTTATACTGTTTTTTTTTTTCTTATTAAAGTTTAAGGAATTTATGAATGTGTTAAGTAATAACCCCTTTTAAAAGGGGACATGACATCAAAGAGATGGTTGATCATAGTAAGCTTAATTTACATGTGGACAACTTATTTAAAGAACTTGAACATTTGGGAACTTTTCCTTGTAACGGTTGTATTAGTTGTAGGTATATTGTTAGAATATGTGATAAAATTAGTGGAATTTTTTCAGACCTATTGGTAGCTACTATTATTACACAGAGGGCATTGTTTATGCACTAGAATGTCCATGCAGGTTGTTTTATATAGGGAAAAGCAAGAGGGCTTTTAAGCTTAGGTAACAAGAACATGTTAGAGACATTAAAAATGTCAGACTTGAAAGCCCTCTTGCTATGTGTTTTAAATTATTTCATGGTAGTGACCCATTTGAACTTAAGGGTACAATTTTAGAATAAATATTTGTGAACAATGTGTAGATATTTTGAAGTATGCAACTCTGACTCCTGCTGGACTTAACATTGAAGGATTTTGGAAGTTTTTAGTTTAATTGCTTAATTAATTGTGTTATTAGTAGCAGGTGTTTTTACTGTTTTACGATGTTCAGTTTTGTAGTGCTTTTTATTCATTTATTTACATTTGTTGACCGGGAGTGTCCGACTGGACGTAGGTCCATTTTCAGCAGAGGCCTGGGGAGAAAAGCTCCACAGTTAAAATAAACAGTAGTTACATTGGATTACATAGCGATTAACAATTTAACATAGCAATTAATTACAAACATATTTACAGATGAAGAACATAGTACATCAGTAGACAACTAGAATCTTTACCTGTGAAGTACATAACATACATTAACAAATGTTACAATAAGAAGTTCCTGCTATATAAAAAAGTACTAGGCTTATGAGCATTTGAGCTTGCTATAATCAAGGTAGTTAGTGGGGTGTAAAGAAGCGTAGTGGTTGGATGGGGTGAGAGTTGCAAGGGCATAGCCAGCATGTTTTTAGGTGTGCTTTTAGTAAAGTTATGAAGTGGGTGCATGATGTTACTCCTTGAAGGCTTTTTGAGCTGAAGCACTAAGGTGTTTTAGTGGATCTGTGCAATAATTTGTCTCGGTGGTCTGGCCATTGTTGTTTGTTTTTGTTTCGGGCTTTTTGTCTGTTTGTCTTGGTGTACATTTTAACTTTGTGCTTCCTGAGCATGATATTGTAGGAGAAGTTTAAGGTGCAAAACCAGGCAGCCGCTTCAGTGGAGGAATTATTCACATGATAGTATGTTTGGAAACTGCAGACACTTTTTAACTTTGTGCATCCTGAATGTGATGTTGTAGGAGAAGTTTAGTGTGCAAACGCCAGGCAGCCATTTCGGTGGAAGAAGGACTTGAAGGATAGTATGCTTATGGCTGGCATGCACACTACTATGGGAACGCCGAGATAGGAGATGTGGCCCTGTAAAGTAGTTAAAAGTAGATTTTAACTGAAATACAAAATAGCCTCCACTGCACCATAATCTCTTCCACCTACCTTCTCTCTCTAATTAATGAGTTGCACCTTCTTTTGCTGGCAGCCTGCACTTTTCTAATTGACCTTTCCAGCTACTGCTTTTGTGACTCTCCCTCATTGCCTATATATGTAGTTCTGTGTTAGATTGCTTCTTCCCTTTTCCATGCCCTGAAGTTTTCACTGATAGCTAATGAGCAAACAACATTTACTTTGATCATTAAAAGTAGTTAAGATTTTTTTTCTTGTTTTTCAAAACTTTTTTCGTAACTATCAGTTTCACACCTTGGTAATTTGTAATCGTAACACCCATAAGTCTATTGTTTTACCTCAGTACTTCAATACAGTTATATTGCTTGTTCCTGTATAACTTTGAAGCTTACAGATATGGTTTTATTTCACCCACGGCAGCTGAACCATCTTCTCAGCCCACTCCATTCACCCTTGCTACACTTGGGCTCACTCTGCTCCCCTGCCCTACCCCCTATTCCCACCCACCCCACTTCACCTAAACTTATTACATCCTATTCCCACCCACTACAACAAAACAACCAACCAGATTCACTGAGACATCCAATTGGCCTAACTCCTCTACTTACAAATTCATATCACATGCCCACCTAACTCACTTCTCCCAATATACTCTAGGAAATGCCAACAAAAATAGCATACAACTTCCACCCAGATAACTCTATCGTCCCGTGACTTGTGTATAATATACTACTCCTCTAGTCTACTCTCACAATTATGCTAAGCATAATCACCATTGCTACAGCCTACCACACTTCCCTCCCCCATCACTGCATTTTTCCCAACTCTTTACTCCTAGTCAACCAACCACCACATACTAAAACACTGCACACGGTCTGTACACATTAGGAACACAGGCCCCCTTCAATTATATCTACATCAAAGAGAACTACCAGACCCATGTATCCGTATCAGACTTGAGAGAAATGTAAAAAAATGGTACATCTTCTCTCACCACACTTCAACTCTCCCACTGTGTGGAGACATCAACTCAGATCTTGACCATCCATTTATCCCTTCCAAACTCCATGTAACCCATCAACTGCTAACATTGATCCTAACCACAACCTACTAATAATGTAAACTGGTGAATTTTAGCAAATAGATTTAAAACGCTAAAGGAACAAACTGGTGTAGTTAAAAAACGATTTTACATTTTACTCACAGGCTATATGAGTCTTGTGACTCGATTTAGTCAGTCGCTTCCATAATCCCCTCCCCTTCTAGCTACGCAAGTGAAGTTGCATATCCCCCCTCTGAAACCACCTTCCTTAAAAAAACAGTGCTCCTGACCCAGAAGGCTGCCCTGTAGTGCTGTATGTAATGTGTTTTTTTAACTGTTAAATTGCTGTTTATATCCTCTGTTGCTACAAAACTGCATAAGGTAGTGTAATTAGTGTCTGCAGCTGATCGCATTACTGAATAAGCCTGCTCATGCTATTGAAAAAAACAAACAGCGTACAGTAAATTTTAGTGTTAATACTCAGTAACTCTTTACATGTGCTGAACCAGTGTGTATTGCTGGATTAATCACTGAATTATTGGAGACATTTATAAGCAATTTGTTGAAGTAGCTATTTTTGTAAACTAATGCTAACCACTGTGATGTCACTGCTGGGTTTGTTGCTGAATTTTTGAAGTCCTTCATAGGCCAACTCTTGCACTCGTTATTACTTTTCTCATAACCTAGCCAAAAACGCTGTCATATGCAAGGACTGGTTGTCACTAACACTATTGTATTGGTTAACTGCTGTATTACTTGGGTCAAAGGTAAAATATTTACTAGTGCATGTATTGACTTATACTTTGAAGCCTATTGTGCTACCTTAAGAGATTGTTAGGAGACACTCTAGTAAGCCAGAGCTCTAACCTTTTATCCTTTGACAGGTACTATCCCCTCTGTGTACCACTCCATTCCTGAAAAGCCTGCATCGCTAGGAATACACCATTTTGCTGAAGATTTAAATAGAAAAGTTAAACTGTACTAGCCCTCCACATTGAGAAACCAATAAGGTTATTATCTCTACTGACTGTTTAAAGCTAATAGTAAATTAAGCAAGCCCTGGGCCTATAGCACTGTGAGGTGTCCCCCAATAACTCATTAGTGGAACCCCTATTCGCCTAAAAGTGGCTACATTCTAATGTATGGTGCTTACCAGACAGTTTAACCAGGTGGCTACTAACAGACATTTTTTTTCCATTCCCTACCTTAAATCATCTAATAGTGTAGCGCTAAAAGATCAAACTGGTGAATTTTAGCAAGTAGCTTAAAAAACTAAAGGAACAATCTGGTGTAGTTAAATATTTTACATTGTACTCACAGGCTGTTGGAATCTTGTGGCTCGATTTAGCCCAGCTCCGCTCACCCTTGCTGTGCTCGGGCTCTCTCCATGCCCCACCCTACCCCCTATTCCCACTCACTTCTAGTGTTAGTTATACTACCATAGCCACTCCCTTCTTTCCTTCCAGTCAGCATCTCTCACCACCAAGGGGACCTCCCCCTCTGTAACCCAGTTTTCCCTTCCTTCCTACATTAGCCTGGTTACACCCCTCATAACCTACTCTCTACTCCCAACTCTTTTTCCTCCTTCCTTTTTCTCAATTCCCAGCTAGCAAATTCCTGCCTGCTTCTAGCATACAACTCCTTATTTGCACCTAGTAATTTTTAGTAAAAAAAAAAAAAAAAAAAATACATATATACTACTCCTAACGTTTAACCAGAAATTATAGAATGTTTTTCTTTATAATCCTCATGTAAACTATGTGTGGAACATAATCTTTGTATAATCTGTATGTAGAACATAATCTCTGTATAATCTTTGTGGAGCTTTTCTCCCCAGGACTCCATTGAAAACGGGTTCTTTTGGCCCAATGGACTATCCTAGTTAAACAACTGCAAATAAATAAATAAAACATCGAGCCCTAAAATGACCAGGACTGTTAGTACGCCAGCATCGAAAAGTACACTATTAATTTCTCTGCTGCCCATGATGCTTGTCCTTTATCTCCTCTCAGCCTGTGAAAGCCAGTACCACCTCGGATTCCACTATCCAAAATGTCAAACTACCACTCTAGACTTCTCAAATAGGACAGCTTACTTAACTATCCCCCACACATCTAATCTGACATCCCCTTTAACTTATCACCCAATTAAACCCTTAAATTCCAATCCAAGGGACAAACACTATCTAAAACTTATAAATAAATTCCTAAAGCTCATAATCAGAGTACACTACAACTTCATAGTAGACGAGGACATTCATCCCAACCCTGGCCCATCTTTACCTGGTGCCAGTAACTCCTATGTCACCAACCCCACCATTAATCTACCCCTTAGCATTTCCACCAATTCCCTTCTGCTCTTTCACTTAAATATTAGAAGCATAAACAATAAGTTCACAACCTGCATGCATTCTTAGCAGTTCATTCCCTGATATAATTTGTCTTACAGAAACTTGGCTAAAGCCTACTATTGCTGATAATGAGGTATTACCACCAGGCTACAACATACACCATTTAGACTGCACTACTAAGAACGGAGGTGGAATAGCAGTTCTTTACAAAAACACTCAAGTGTTAATAGGGATTCCATACAGCTGCCCCCATTTAATAACACAGAAATCCTTGTTACTAAACTACAAATTAGCAACAAGAAGTGCATAAATATTGTCTTGTCTACATTGCCCCCAGGTAATAATATAAGTACCCTAGAAGATATCCTTCAGTGGTTATCTACTACCCACCCCCAAGAAACCATTGTTCTTGGGGACTTCAACATTGATTGGTCTACTTGCTCGGCTGAATCCCCCCTTACCCATATAAATATTTTTAGGTTCACACAAATAACCACTCCTACTAGGATCAGTAAACCCACTAATAAAGAAAGTATTTTAGATTGGATTCTTATCACGAGCCATCCCCACATGTATACATCTGGGACCCTCCCCAGTGACCTAAGTGATCACGCTCTAAGTTACATTATTAAGCATAAGGCAGAGAACTCCCATCAGACCACATACAAAACAGTCAGAAATACTAAGAATTTCAACCCTGTTAATTTCCAAGATAAACTGAAGTCATTCAACTGATCGATCCTAAAACATATACTACTAGAAGAGGCAGTAACATACATTAATACTAAATTCCTGAGCATCCTCGACTCTCATGCCCTTGCACATACTATTAAAACTAAATCAAATTCAGCACCATGGCTCACAAAGGAAACCAAGTTAAAAAATCAAACTTAGAAGTAAAGCCTAGGCCAACTGGCGAGCAACTAAAGCCCCTCTTGACCAATTGAAATCCTGTCAGCTTAGGAACGATACAAAAACATCCATTCTGCTAGACTAAAAAGCTACTACCATAATCTCCAACAAAAACACCAAAACAATCCCCAAAAGTACTGGGCATGTATAAACAGACTTCTTCATCCAGGGCAATCTACCACTCCAACCCCATCAAACTTCACCCATAAATCCCCAGAGATTATTGCTAGTGCCTTTAATAATTTTTTTTCACTGAAACAGTTCAGTCTCTCGCTAACCAACTTACTCCCACACACACTAACTCCACCACTAACGCAACCACTACTCATCCCCCTTTAACTTCCTACCTGTCTCTACCACTCTCTTTACCGATCCATAATCAAAAAATTGGAACCAACCACCCTATCTGCTGATCTCCTTCCTGCAGAGTTCTTACAAAAAGCTGTAGATGCCATAGCATACCCCATCTCTATCCTGATCAACAGGACCTTAACGGATGGTGCTATCCCCTCCATCTGGAAAATATCCCATGTTATCCCACTCCACAAAGGTGGAAGTTCCACAGAACTGTCCAATTACAAATCCATTGCCATTCTTTCACCACTAGCCAAAATAAAGAAGTGTGTCCATAAGCAAATTATGCACAATTTCATTCAGAACAATCTGCTGGCTGTCTCAGAGTATGGCTTTAAGCCGCATCACAGCACCACCTCCGCCCTCCTTTCCTTCACCAATGTCATATACCAAAACAGGAGTAATAATACGCTATCCTGAGCCCTCTTTCTAGACCTCTCAAAGGCCTTTGATATGGTCATCCAACAATTACTCATCCATTCTCTGAAATCTATTTCCCTGGATGACCATACTATACAGTGGTTCCTGTCCTACCTAAGTGGTAGACAACAGACAGTGTTAAACCAGAGCAAACTGTCCACCCTGTTACCTCTCACCCTTGGAGTTCCTCAGGGCTCTATTTTAGGTCCTCTACTATTTTCTATCTTCAACAACAACCTTCAAACTTCCATCACAGAAGCAACCTGCATCCAATATGCAGACAATTTCACCCTGATCTGCACGTCCTCCTCCCCGTCAGCCCTGCAAACCTTAACCCAAAGTACATTTAACACAGTTGAAAATTGGCTGTCTAATCACTGTCTTCTGTTGAATCCTAACAAAACTAATCTGCTACTCTACCCCCATAGTAGGTCCACCCAACTTTCCTTTTCTATAATATCAAACAATAGTATGTCTTTTTCCCCTGGATGGCCATACTAAGCTGTTAGGGGTAATAGTAGATTGTTGTTGTTGTGTCTTTCGGCTTTTCCCGGTTAGGGGGCAGTGGCGGCTGGTGACTTCAAATCAGAGGGGGGCTGCAGGAGACAGCTGAATGGGTGGGGTCAATGGGAAGGGGTGCGGCCAACTAGAAAGGGGAGGAGCTATGCTCAAAACCACAAAAACTAACTAAATACACTGCTGTGGGTGCCAAACCGTCATTGAGAGTCCAATCAAGACAAAATGAAGTGTAGGAAGAATAAAAATATTTCAGTGCATTGGCTGCATGACAACTTACTTAATATCTAGTTGGAAACAAAAAGGTTGTGAGGCATGAAAAAATAAATTACTTTTTTAAATACATTAATGGAATGCCAGTCAAAATCAAGTACAAGAAAAACAAGCAGCACTCAACTCAAACCACTTATTGCACTGCGGTTCTAATTATAATTTATATTCAGCTTTATTAAAGTACCAAGTAACATGCTGAAAGTAGAAATCTCTGATGCCCCCACTTGTAAACATGTTCCTTATCCAAGAAAAGACCTGCTGCCTGACGACTATCTACTTATTTCATGGGGAAAACATGATCAAAGTAAAAAATGAAAAGCAAGCAAGAAATAAGCTCAAGATACATTGCTTAGAAGGATTACTGTACAGTTTATGGACCGCACGATTGGCATTCTGTTTAGTTTATGGGTAAAGCCTGCAGAGATGACTGGAAGTCTCCAAGTGTAATGAGCTTCTTAAAATAATGTAATCATAGGTTCATAGGTTCATAGGCTAATACTAGGCTAACTGCTGTTGCGAGCCATTGTAAGCATAGCCAGTTATCCCCTGTGAGATTCAAACCCTGTACCTTGTGTTTGTATGGCAAACACCTTAACCATTAGGCCACCCTCCTGTCCTTTATTACAAATACTGTCATATGCATTTCAATACCCAAGGCTTATACATTATCTAGTTAAGTATTCTCTACATGGCAGCAACAGAAATGCTTTCAATGCGGCAGTTCTTTAACAGTATGCTTATTAAAGCTTACTTGCATCTTACAATCTCAGCCAAGCTTACCTGATGGTCATTAAAGTGTTGCTACTTAAACACAGAGCAACAGGCACTTTGAGTAATAAGCATAAATCCACAGTACAAAAAAAATGACAGAAACCAGACCATTCTGCAAAAATCAAGGACAGATGAAAAGCCACTCTAGTACTTGTGTCTACCTTGGATGGGGGGGGGGATACTCTGCACTTTTACACTGGATAACTACTGCTTGCCTTGCTTCAACACATCCAGAGTCACTACATGGGGGAGTGGAGTGCAACAAGTATGTCACAATTTGAAATGTCTCTGGCTGACTGTGATGACCCTGACACATTTGTCATACCTCTCAACCTCAGAGCAAGAAATCTGGACAAAGCCATACAAAGAAATGGGACAAAGGCCCAAAAATAAGGACAATTTTTTAAATATTGCTCTTATAAACTTAGAAAGATAATAGAATAGGTCTTGCATTAGTATGAATGTTCTGAATGGTATGAAATCTGAAACTCAGATGTCTGTCATTATTTTATAACTTCAGTCTTTAATGATTTGTCACTAATTTGCCAAAAAAAACACAATTTTATGAAAAATGGACCAAAAATGTGATGTAAAAATGTAAAATAGCCACACAATACAGCTGGGAACCTGTCAAAGAAGGGACACTTTAATATTAGTACTGCTAACTTGAGCAGCTGACAAAATAAAAGAATCTACATGCATTTCTGAAATAAAAGTAATCTATAACTCAAATTATTACAGTTATTTCTTAATTGTAAACCCTCCACGTTTTCTTCCAGAATTGCTATTTTGCGGAGGGATTATTATTTGATACAAAATCAGAGACAGTTGAGAGGTTTGGCTATGCCTAATTCTATAAAGCAATTTATTTGCATGTACCTCTCAACCTGTTCATAGGTTCATACTAGGCTATCTGCCCTAGGGCATTTATAAGCCTAGCCAGAGTGTGTTTGGCTTTCACCACCCATTTTAAAATTAATTTTGCTATGCCCTTTTTCAAGGTTAGTATACTGTGCCTCTGTCTAACAGTGACACAGAAGTGATACCCGGAGTAAACCTACGATCCCCCATCCACTCATCAAGATTCCTCTTGGAGAGTCAATGAGGGACTCTGCCTAACCTGGACTGGGATTTTATTCCAGAGTGAAGGGAGCCTCTGGGTTATGAATCTGTCCCTCCAGCATGTCCTATTTATTTCAGTGCTGAGGTTCAAGTCTCTCGAGCGTGTAGCTCGATGGTATTTGGATTTTCTGAGGTGCAGCATGTCCATTAATTCCGGGTTGGACATGGCTTTATACGTCAGGCACAGATCGCCTCTGAGCAGGCGGTATGCCACTGAGTAGAGCTGGAGTTTCTTTAACCAGGCAGCATATGGCATCTGTTTGAGCCCTTTGATCCTCTTGGTGAGGTACTTTTGGGGTCTTTCCAGTTACTGCAGGTGTCTGGTAAGGTACATCCCAAAAGGGGCATTGTACTCAATTATGGGCCTGATGAGGGATGAGTAAAGAGGCACGATGACCTCCCCTGATCTAGATGTGAATCCCTTCATGATTAGGTGGGCTATATAAAATGTTTTTCTAACCACTTTGGCCACGTGGTTGTCAAATGAGAGATTGCTATCAACTTGGGTCCCTAGGTCCCTGATTACTTCTTCCGTACTTAATGGATTACCACCTATGTGGTCATTTGTGGGCACTTTGTTTTTGCCAAAGGGGATGACTATACACTTTTTGGCGTTTATCTTGAGGCCATGGCTCTGGCACCAGTTGTCTGTTTCTATGAGGCCCTTTTGGATGATGCTTGTGTTGGCTGGAGAGTCGATTATAGCGCCCAGTTTGCAGTCATCTGTGAACTTGGTCAGCCACAGTCCTTCCGTGTTTGCCTGTACCTCCAAGAAATATATACCGAACAGGAGAGGTCCCAGGACCGTGCCTTGTGGGACGCCACTTGTAACTGGTTTTGAGTCTGACATGGCTCCAGCAATTTTAACCATGTGGGTTCTGTCCTTGAGCCAGTTTGCAACCCATCTAGTGACATAGGGGTTTATATTTAAGCTGGTGAGCTTATCTATAATGCCCGAGTGGGGTATTGTATCGAAGGCTTTTGCGAGGTCCAGGTAGGCTGTGTGGACCACCTTCCCCTCATCAATGGCCTTGGCGACTGTTTCAAAGAAATCGACCAGGTTTAAGAGGCAGGATCTGCCCTTAACAAAGCCGAACTGGGTAGGATCCAGTGTCTGTAGGTCCCCAATATCTTGGTCCATGATGATCCTTTCCATAGCTTTGCAGACCAAGCTAGTCAGGCTTATGGGGCAATAGTTTCCAGGATCCGTTGAGGCACCACCTTTGTGGAGAGGGACCACTGTTGCTGTACACCACTCTTTGGGTACATATCCTGTAGTAAGGCTGAGATTGAACAGTAGTTTTATGTTTGGGTTTAGCTCTTCTTGGAGTTCATGTAGGACGCAGCCCGGGACACCGTCTGGTCCCATTGATGCTGTGTTTTTGCTTTGGAGAGGGGCTCTTACCTGAGCATCTGAGATGTCAGGGGCAGCACTCTGCTGGGATAGATATTTGCCCTTTGGTGGTGGGGGAGAAGTTTGCACTGAACCTGTCAGCTAGGATGTTGGCAATGTCTGTGGGTTCGGTGTATTTTTGTCATTTTGGACTAATTCTGAGCATATCTGGGAATTCCCACCCAGGTTCCTAACATAACTAAAGAAAGCCTTGTGATTATCCTTAGTGTCCTGTGCAATTTTTCTCTCAAGCTGGCCTTAGACGATTTTATGAGTGCCGTAGTTTTTGCTAACACTGATCAGAGATGCCTTCCCTTTTTGGGATTTTGCTCTGTCATGTAGTAGCTTCCTCCTTCTATTGTATAGTTTGTTTATGGCTGGGGTCCACCAGACAGGACGTCTGCCTTTGGAGGATTGGGTCTTGGTTTTATTTGGGATTGCATGATCCATGCATTCCTGAAGGTGTTCATAGAATGCGTTTATAAAGGATTTTGCAGTCTGGGCCATATTTTCCACAGGCCCGGGGCTTTGAAGTATTCCACCTCGGTTTTGAGGAGTGTGAAATTTGCTTTAGAGAAGTTTTTCACTGTGGTTTTCTGGGCAGGGGGTGGGGTCGGGATGTGAATATCCAGTAAGATTAGTTTATGGTCTGATCTTACCAGTGAGGGATACAATTCTGGTCTGGAGCATAGAGTCCCCATGTTGGTGATGATCAGGTCCAGTATGTTTTCCCCTCTTGTGGGAGTGGTAACAAGTTGTTCCATAGCATTTGAGTTTATAAATTCTAGGAACCTTTGAGCTAGGGTGTTGGAGCTAGAGTAATGCTCCCAGTCTATGTTTGGGTAGTTGAAGTCGCCCAATATAATGGTGTTTGGTGAGACCTTCATATTTTCCAGTGTTCTCAAGAAAGCTGAGTGGGGTTCCTGGGTTTGGGAGGGTGGTCTGTAGCAGGCTATAAAGTGGAAGGCAGTTTTACCCACTGTTAGTTGCACATGGATAGTCTCTGATGCTTCGTGCTGTGCCACCAACCTGGTAATGCAATAAATCTGGACAAGGCCAAATATATTGGGGGAACATATAAACAGTACTAAAATTTGCTCTTGTATAAACTGAGACAGTTGATAGAACAACAGGTCTTACTTTAGCATGCATTTTCTGAAGGTTATGAAGTCTGAAACTCAGTGTGTCATTATTTAGTGACTTAATTCCTAATTGATTTGCCAGAAAACCACAAATTTTATGAGGAACAAACCAAAAATAAGAAGCAAAAATCTATTCATTCTTTGAAAATCTGGACATTTGGGAGGTATAGTTTAGCTGGGGCTGTCTAAGTTTGCCACCCTTCCCTCTCACAAAATCATGGTCGAATGGAGCCTCCCCCTGCAGTCATTCCAATGATCCATTACTTGGCTATTTCACTCCATTTACCATAAACACTGATGTGCATACTGATTTACTTCTGTGATGATTTGGACTTCATTTGAAAGTTTTATTTTGCATTTTACAGGACAAACACTAAGACATCTGCTAAACAAACTTAGCATTAAAACTTCTCTGCCCTTGAAACTCACATTCATTGAAACAGCATTGAAACCCACATTCAAAGAAAATACATTTTACCAGTGGCAGATAAAGATTAATTCTGAGCTGTTTTCAAATCATAGGCCCCTTGCATATGAAACATACATGTGCTCTTTGATGCACCTTCCTATTGTTTTGAACATGTTTCCAGTAAACAATGAAACAAAACGCATGCACCAATAATGACAAAACTGCCCAATTCAGAACATTTCCATCATAAAAGTCTACTCAAACTTCTACAGTCCACCATTATCAGTAAATATGCACAATTCTACAGTCCATGATTATCAGTAAATACGCACAATCTCTGAAGAAGTAAAAAAGTCATCTAAATAATTCCACATTAAATAAATCTGTAAATAATGAAGAAGTTGCTGCTAGCAAACACCTTTATATTTCATAGTTTCATCAAAAAATAAAGTGTCTGATGCCCCTGAGGAATAAATTGCCTACATTACATTAAAAATGATAAGCTAGTAATATTGCAATAGGAAATGGATGGCAAACTGAGAACAGGCTCATAGTTAGTATCTTAACTTTTTCAGTATGGTGCATTCACCCCTTGTGGGAGTAGAACCAACAACCTTCTGCATCAAATGCAAGTACACAACTTGGCATAGTGGTATTGCTGACTTAGCATAAGCAGCATTAAACTTCTCTTCACCTGCAGCTCTCAGCTCCTTGTAAAATCTAATCAATACTCAACTGCATCTCCATTTTGCAGCACAAGAAATCTGGAAAAAGCCAAATTTATTGGGGGGGGGGGTCAAAAGGCCAAAAACCAGAGACACATTAAACATTGCTTGTAGAATCTTAGAAAGTTGCTAGAATAAAATGCTGTTACCACCATACATTTTACAGCCAACATCCCTGTGCAAAAGAGTCAGAGCAACACATCACTACGCCAAATCACCTGCTTTGTGAAAGAAAAATGCTGTGTTACCACCATACATTTTACTGCCAAGGTCCCTGTGCAAAACAGTCAGAGAAACATACCACTACACCAAATCAGCTGCTTTATGAAAGAGAGGAAGACTGAAACTTAATTGGCTATCATTTAATGAATTCAGTTCTCACCATAGCTGTCAACCTCTTAGCACAAAACACCTGGACAAACCCAGTAATGAGGGAATACAGCCCTCAGACATATTCAGTGAATTCAGTTCTTGCCATAGTTGTCACCTTAGCACAAAAAACCTGGACAAAGCCAATAATGGGGTAATACAGTCCAAAAAATAAGGACAAATTTCAAATATTCATCTTATAAACTTAGAAAATTGCTAGAATAAAAGGTTGTGTTACTATGTATTTTCTGAAGAATATGAAGTCTGAAATTCAAATGCCTGTCAGTTTTACTTCTGACGGAATAAAAACAATTTTCAGCAGAGGCCCAGGGAGAAATACTGCAGACACATGTCTTTGTAAAATGGCAGGACACCAGAGCAAATCCACACAAACACAAGGATGAGATACAGACTCCACACAGAAGGCACCCCAGCCAAGAATCAAACCAGAAAACCTATAGCTGTGAGGCAACAATGCTACCACTGCACCATCAAATATGTAAGGAATTAAACATTCAGAAACCTGAAGTCTGAAATTCAAATGGCTGTCAATTTTATTTAACATTTGTTAATCAGGACAATCTGACTTGGAATAAAAAAACAATTTTCAGCAGAGGCCCAGGAAGAAATAATGCAGACATGTCTTTATAACATGGGAGGACACAAAAGCAAACCCACACAAACACAGGGAGAAGGTGCAGACCCCACACAGAAGGCACCCCAGCCAAGAATCAAACCCAAGAACCTGCAGCTGTAAAGCAACAATGCTACCAGTGCACCATCAAATATCAAGCATTACAATATTTAGAAACCACAGATATTATGAGGAACAGATCAGATCAAATATGAGGCAAAAATCTGCAATTTTTTACAAATGGTGGTGGGAAGGGAATTCAGGTCCTTAACACCTGCATACAAGGTACAGGGTTCAAGCCTGAGTATCTCTACCCACCACCATCTGTTCTCTGGGGCATTTTACTTACATACACACACACACACACACACACACACACACACACACACACACACACACACACACACACACACCTTCTGAAGCCAGCGACCGTCCGACCATGTCTGCCCCTACCAGCGATGACCGACCTGCAGGGAAGCCACATAATCCAACAGAACCAATCACTCTACATGATGCCCGCACAGCGAAATCCCCGCGAGAGCTGAGAGAGAGTTTTCAGCTCACTCCTCATTGGCTCTGACTGCAAGGGAAGCATTCCGGAGCTCCTCTGTTCTGTGCGGTCGTTGACCGCACAGATGTCTGGGTATCCTACAGCACAGGTTGCTGGGTACCTGTTTTTCTGCATTCGGACTGCCGATAAAGGCAGTCTGAATAGATTTTCTGTTTCACGGATTGATTTTATTGTTTTTCTTTGTAGGTGGGAGGGCTGCAGACCTGGTTAGGGGTCGCCACAGTGGAACTCCGGTCCGCTAATGATTGGCAGAAGATTTTTACGTGCCGAGTTGCCATCCCTGACGCACAACCTTCAATGGAGGTACGCCCTTTCGCGCCTGTCTCCACACAATTTAGCTGAGAATCGAAAGGACAACGTCTTGCTGTGAGACGACAATGCTGCCGCAGCACCACCACCACCACAGTAGGGGTAATAGTAGATAATAATCTCAAATTCGATTTGCATGTCAATAAAACTATCAAAGCCATTAATAAGAAAGTTGGCTCATTATATAGAAATAAACCTTTCCTAACCCCATTAGCTAGGACTGCGATCGCCTGCTCTCATCTACTCTTTATCCTTCTATATGCTTCCCCTATACTCTCCAACCTAAACAAGTCAGAACATAGCAAGCTCTCTCGCTGTTACAACCATATTGCCATATTCGCCACCGGGTCCTCGTATAGGACACATCACTGTCAAAAAAAACCTAAATCTCCTAGGGTGGTTAGAATTATCAAGCTTACTTCAGTTCAGTCAGCTAATAGTAGCGCACAATATTCTTAACCAACCCGAAAATACCCCTGCTCTTAAAAATATCCTAAAACCATATAATAACTCCAGGCCGCTACGGTCATCCAACAAGTTGTTGGTCCAAACACACAAAGCTAATAATTCAGCTGGTGACTCCCTGTTTGCCAACTTTGTTGGCAAAACTTGGAATTCACTTTGGCTAACCTTACCCTTGAACCCTCTTCAAAAAAAGCCTCAAACAATATTTTAACATCCACTGGCTCTCTCCCTGTACCAACGCTGATTAATCTCCATATCTTCTTCCAAATTTAAACAGCATTATATTATTTTCTTCCTCACAAATGCTTGCTGTAACCTTCTTGTTTTGAATATTATGTTACACTGAATCTTGTGAGTCCCTTCATGAGGGCCACACTTTACATTACTTTGTAAATAATAACTGTTTGTTGTAACTTTCTTGCTTTGTATTCTATAATATTTTGTTACTCTTGTGAGTTCCTCTTGATGGCCACACTTTACTTGCTTTGTAAATGTACTTGGCTCGTGTGTGTTGTGTTTATCTGTGCAATTGGAGCTTTTCTTCCTGGGCCTCCACTGAAAATGGACATGTATCCAGTCGGACTATCCCAGTCATCAAATGTGAAATAAAATAAATAAATCTCAGAAACATCTACAACAAAATTCCAGATTTCCATACATGCATTGCAGTACACAACCCAGATAATCTAATCATTACTGAAACTTGGTTAAAAAAACAAACACTGAAGATGACTGAATCCTTCTCGCAGGATGCAATGTAATGCGAAATGAGTACACAAAAAAGCTGGAGGGGTTGCAGTACTTTTTAAAAATACTCTAAACATCACCAGATACCACTGAGTCACTCCCAACTAAATATCTGTTACCCTCCTACACCTGAAAAAGCACAAAACTATTTCCATTGGTGCCATATATATTCTCTCAGGCAACAACATTCCTATTCTCAGACACCCACTGGTGGTTTTCCACTAATGTCAATGAATAAACTGCTATACTTAAGGGTGTGAATATAGACTAGTTACTTGTAAACACTGACTCCCCTAACCTCTCTTAACCTACTCAGTTTTACTCAAGTAATCACTTCACCCACTAGAATCGAGAAACATGGGCATAGGCACTTACTACTAGACTGGATCCTTACCACTTCACCTTCTAACATAAACATCTTTGGCCATCTCCCAAACAACATCAGTGACCATCTTCCTGCATTTTTCACATGACAAATTAATCATACCCCCAAACATGCACTATTAAAACAAATACAAGACTCTCATCTTTTAACAAAGACACTTTTGTAAATTACTTCTCCCACTATAACTGTAATACTCTAAAACCCACCACTAAAAGATGCTGTTAACTGTTTCAGTAACACATTCCTTAATGTACTAAATGAGTTGGTTCCCAAAAGAACAAAAAAGAACGAAAATCACTCCTGCTCCATGGCGCAGCAAAGCAACCAAACAGCCGATGCCGAATAGAGACAAAGCCTGGATGGCATGGAATAAAGGTACAGCACCACAAAAGTGGCACATTTTTCACAACTTAGAAATCAATGTAAATGGGTCAAACTAGGCAAAATCACATTCTTTCACTCACTTTAAAGTAAACCTCACCACAATCCCAAGCAATTCTGGACAGTCATAAAAACCCTACTTTACACCTGTGAAACCACCACCCCATCTACTACCACAAACGACGCATACCCCATAGCCACCCAATTCAACACACGCACCATTTAGTCTGTACTCTTTCTACTAGAAACTGATCCACCCTGTTGTCTCTCTGTCCTTACCATTACCCGCAGTACGACCAGATACCTGCTTCAACTATCAAAAATTACCTTCAAAAACTGAAAATCACTGCACTGACTGCTGGCAAAATCTCACCCGAATACTTTAAGTTAGCTGTTGACATCCTGACATACCCCATCTCAATACTCGTAAATAGATCTGTCACAGAAAACTATGTACCCACTATCTGGAAAAATTAATGAGTTATACCACTTCACAAAGGTGGATCAGTCATAGACCTCTCCAACTACCACCCCATTGCAGTTCTCTCCCCTCTGTCCAAAATCTTAGAAAGATACATACACTCCCAGTTCCTAAATCATCTCAGAAAGAACAAACTACTGTCTCCCAGAAAACGTGGCTTTTGTCTACACAACAGTACTGCTTAGTTTCTCAGAAACCATAAATATTAACAGAAACAATGGTAACTTAATATCCTCCCCTGTTCCTGGATCTGTCAAAAGCATTTGACACAATATCCTTTTCTTATTTTCCAGTATTCATTATTCTTAATCAATGAACTATCTTCCATACTATTGTCTCATTCAGCTCTTACTTGGTTCTGTAGCCCTCTCTCCAATGGACAAACAGACCATAAAATGCAATTGGTACCTAACCCCCTTCCACCTTGTTTCTGTCTGTGTACCACAAGGGCCAATTCTATGCTAAGTACTTTTTCAATGTTTTCACAAACAGTCTGCATAAAGCCAGTAAACCTGCCACCTTAGTACAGTATGCCAATGAAGCTCCCATCGTCTGCTAAGCCTCATCCCTTCCACTACTTCAGCAAATGACTCCCGACTACAGACAGTATTACCTCAACAAGCCACCACCATAGAAACTGTAACAAATACCAAACCATTAGGAGAAATAATAGCCTAAAATTTGACCTACGTATCACCCAGGCCATCAAACTCACCAAAAACTGGACTTCCTCTACCAAAACAAACCCTAACTCACAGATTCTTCAAGAAAATCCTTATCATCCTGCCTTCAGCCCTCCCTTCTCTTTGCATCACCCATATTAACAAACAGGCCACGCTACTAAATAAATTAGAGGCATGCTCTAACAAAATAGCCACATTTGCACCTAATGCATCCTACTATATGCACCACTGCTTAACACTAAAGAAGCTCAGCTGGGTAGAACTGCATAATCACTTTACATTCACTCATCTTCAAATTGCCCACAAAATAATAGAGAAACCATACGCATGACCTTCTCTACAGAACATTCTCAAGTGCTACTCCCCACCATGTTGCCTTTGCTCAGGTAATCTGAGCATGCTAATAACTTCCAAATGCCATAGTATGGCTGGAAACTTGCTATACTCATCCTGTGTCACCAGGCAGGGGAACTCTCTGCCTGTCCCACTAGAGCAGGACAACTGTGCGTGTAGCGCAATCTAAAACAGCACCTAAACTCCTCCTGGCGCAGTTCTTGTTCATACCCTGATTAATTTTCTCTCCCTTTCACATCTCTAGACTATTACCAACCCATAGCTCTCTAGCTTTATTATCTTATCTTATAAATAATTTAAATAGATTCTGTATATATTTACAGTTTTATACTGCTTTTCATTACTGTATAAATGATTTTTTATTGTTATATAACACTGTTACAGAAATCAAATTCTATTAACCTTTGCTTTGATTGTATTACTCATTGCATGATTCTGAAACCCCATTTCTATTGTTAAGAAACTGAAATAATTTTTTTCTTCCCACATCTCCACTGAAGATAGGTCCGAGTGCTCAGTCCGACCATCCTGGTAAACAAAAGGCAATAAATAAAAAAATGGAGTTGTTTCTATTCCTTCTTGTAATATTAAATTGTTTCAAATACAAAATATTTGTTTCATGCAACTGTAACAAGAGCATTAATAAATATGTTTTTATCCTTAAATGTCAAGACATTTGCAGCTTTTCATGTCTTCCCCCCCTCCCCACAGGACGCAGTTGTCCAAATAAGGACCATCCTGCATAAATATGGACAGGTGGTAACACTAGCTAAAAAGATGTTTGTTTAGTTTTTGCTAATGGAGAATTTATCAGTTCAAGTTTGATATTTTGCCTTCTCAATGAAGAAACATAAACAATATAAATATATGATCTGATGCTGTAAATCTTCATTCATTCCTTACTTTTAGGACTTCGGTTCCATCCTCGGAACCAACATGGCCGTTACTAAGCTCACGCCAACCAAAAACTCTCAGCTAAGTCCTACCCACAGTGCCCTTTTCGTAGTCTCTTCAGATCTTGTTTGTCGTGTTCCTCGTCATATGTGCCAAGCCTTTCTCTCAAGCTAAGTGTAGTGTTTTTTGTGGTTTATCTATATAATTACCTTCTAGTCAGTTTTTTTTTCTTAAGCCTTTCATTTCGTCTTTAAATTTATATACGTCTTCCCTTCTGTATATATAGTTCTTTTTGTACCATCATTGATGCTGTCCCTCTCCCCTACCTTTGGTAGACCCTTTCCCTTACCACTTGTGGTATTTCTTAGTACCATTGTTAGTACTCTCTCCTTCTATCTTCTTCTTTCGGCTGCTCCCGTTAGGTGTCGCCACAGCAGATTAACTGTTTCCATTTCTTCCTGTCCTCTGCATCTTGCTCTGTCACACCAACCATCTGCATGTCCTCTTTCACCATATCCATAAACCTTATCTTAGGCCTTCCTCTTTTCCTGTTACCTGGCAGCTTCATCCTTAGCATCTTTTTCCCAATATACTCTGCATCCCTCCTCAGCATATAGCCAAACCAATGTAATCTTGCCTCTCTGGCTTTGTCTCCAAACCTTCCAACCTGGGCTGACCCTCTAATATACTTATTCCTAATCCTGTCCATCCTCGTCACACCCAGTGCAAATCTTAACATCTTCAACACTGCCACGTCAAGCTCTTCTCCTGCCTTTTTGTCACTGCCACTGTCTCCAACCCATATAACATAGCTGGTCTCACTATCCACTTGTAGACCTTCCCTTTCACTCTTACTGGTACTCGCCTGTCACAAATCACTCCTGACACTCTTCTCCACCCACTCCATCCTGCCTGAACTCTCTTCTTTACCTCTCTTCCACACTCACCATTAATCTAAACTATTCATCCCAAGTATTTAAACTCATCCACATTCACCACCTCTACTCCCTGCATCCTCACCATTCCTCTATCCTCCCTCTCATTCACACACATATATTCTGTCTTAGTCCTGCTGACCTTCATTCCTCTTCTCTCTAGAGCATATCTCCACCTCTCCAGGGTCTTCTCCACCTGTTCCCTACTCTCACTACAGATCACAATGTCATCTGCAAATATCATAGTCCACGGGGACTCCTGTCTGATCTCGTCTGTCAACCTGTCCATCACCATTGCAAATAAGAAAGGGCTCAGAGCTGATCCTTGATGTAATCCCACCTCCACCTTAAACACATTCGTCACTCCCACCACAGACCTCACCACTGTCACACTACCCTCGTACATATCATGTACCACTCTTACATACTTCTCTGACACTCCCAACTTCCTCATACAATACCACAACTCCTCTCTAGGCACCCTGTCGTATGCTTTCTCTAAATCCACAAAGACACAATGCAATCCTTCTGACCTTCTCTGTACATCTCCATCAACATCGTATCTGTAGTGCTCTTTCCTTCTATCTTTTTGATTTAAAAAAAAAAAACTTTTCTACTTTACTATAACTTTGCTGCTGTTCTTTGTTAATTATAGTTTTGATTTTGGTACTATAGTGTTTTTGTGTGTTTTTCATGATGTCTGATAAAGCAAAACTAGGTTTTAAGCAGTGTGATGTGTGGCCGTAAGATGCCCAACTCAGGTGGTCACGCCTGATGTGTTTATTGTTTGGACATGACCATATTAATGTGTCTTGTGATATTTGCTCTGGTTTCAGCAACCGTATGTTAGCTGAATGCAAGAACAAACTCATCTTTAAGGGTATTTTGAAAACACCATTCTCAGAGGCTCTTTCTGGGATGGAGGTCTCACCACCTCCTAATCCCAAAGGATGTTAAAAAAAAACATAGTTACCGAGTCACTCGGTGCCGACATCTCCATCTCTTCGGAACTGAGTCAAGACCAGACTTTTTCTGCGCCATTCACGCAGACAGCTTTGGTACCGGTGTCTCTGCCATCTCCGGTGCAGACCTGGGTCATAACACAGGCTACTACTCCTGTACCAGCATCGGTGCCATCCCCGGCCATGGTACCAATGTCTTACTGTGCTTCACCTATGATGACACCTGCGGTCCCAAAGATTGAGCACCTTGCCAGAACAAGGTATTCCCCATCTTATGACCCTTTTTTTTGGGGGGGGCAGCAATTTAGCCCATTATTAAAAGACCTGAGTCTGCATCGGCAGCGTCCATCAGATCCACCAGGAGTCTCTCGGAACAAGATATAGTGTGGGTTGTGGGCCAGCTTTTGGCAGCTAGAGGCTTACTTTACCCTAACTAGGTCTTCCCTCCCTTTTGGAATGGAAGCCTTCCCGACATATTCACCTGTTTATCCTCCTCCGACCTCCTCCCAGGTTTCGGAGATTTCAGTACCGATGTCCATCCCGATGCAGTCTGTCTCAGTGCCGACAGTGGAGGTTTCCCTGTCTGCTCAGATAACTCTCGGTGCCACGGCTCCTATGGAACTACCTCACCCTCGGAGCAATGATTGGGCTGTCAGCACCGTGACTCCTAGTTCTACACTAATTTTGTTTTTTATGGCACCAACTATGGTCCAGCTACTGGTCCTCTTGAAGCTCCTCACCTGGAGGTGAGCTCATTGGGGTGGCGTGTGACCCCAGTTCCGAGGTCGTCCTTTTCAGTTCTGGGCTCCCATCCTTCCTTCTTTCGGCAGGCCTGCTTTCCAAGTGATGGAGAGGGTCCTCGCTTCTACAGGCTCTCAGTCAGCACCATTGGCATCTGAACCAGAATCCCCTTCTAATATGCAGCTGTCCCAACCCCCTACTCTGGGATCTCGGGCACGAGAGCCGCAGAACCTTCCCTTGAAGGGAGCCCTTTCTACGGAGTTCTCCTCAGAAGACCCCACTGGGGAGCCACCCCGGAAGAAACTTTGCAAGAGGAAGCATTTTGATTCCCCTGAAGAATCCATCACCGAAGACACTGATTACAATGAGAGAGAAGGATCCCCACGGTCTCCCATGGAAGACGTCTCATTTGGAGACATACTCGAGATTCTCAGACAGAGGGGAAATTGGAAATCCTCCAACCCTTCTTTGGAGGAATCTGTGTTCTTGCAGGCTTTCCGTGCCCGACCATCTACTTCCTGGGTGACCCCACCTGCAGATGAGCTCATTAGGCTTTATCGTGCAGCATGCCTGGATGGCCCTGGACAACATAGAACCTGTCCCCCGGAGGCCCGATAAAAGTTTGTCTACATCTGAAGACCAACCCAACTGGTCCAAACAGCTTGTAGTAGATTCCATGGTTGTGGCAGCAGCCACTAAGAGGGAACTGGTAGAACATAGTTCCACTGTTCATCCCCTGGACAGGGAGTCTTGTGCTTTGGACAGACTGGGAAAGCAGACATTTGCTTCAGTGACTTTTGCCATTTGGTCGCTGAATTACCTGTCACACTTTACTCGCCTCCAAAGAGACCTAATTTCAGAAATGACTGCCTGAGGAGGTGCGTGATACTGTTGCCTCACAGCTAGCTACCCTAGAATCAGTCTCTTAACTCGTCGATGCGCTTGATTTCTGACACCACTTAGGGGGCAGCTCGAGCAGTCGCATCAGGCATCGTCATGAGACGGCATGCTTGGATGCGTTTGTGTGACTTCACGGACCCTTTCAAATCTTCCTTTGTCAACGCACCTGTTGATTATTCTTCCCTCTTTGGTCCAAAAGTAAGAGAGAGACTATCACACAGTGAGAAAGACTGAAAGACCTTGTTTGCCATGGGCATACGTCACGCCCCCCGCCAAGATCCTACTCCAGGAATCAAAGGGGAGGAAAATTGTGGTTCAAGACGTCCCAGGGATTAATTCATGACACCTGTGGCTAGCGTTCCCCAACGGGGCAGAGGGTGCAGCTCATCTGGAAGATGTCCCTCTCGGGGCAGAGGGGGGTCCATGCAACCATGGCGCCAGGGATTCGTTCTCTGGCCGACCCTTCCAGCACTCCTGAGCAGCGGCCCGATTGCTTTCCTCTGGAAGCAGTCTGGGGATGATTCTCTCTGCACTAACAAGCCTGGCCACTCGTAACAGATTTATGGGTGCAGAGAATAATATCCAGAGGCTATCATTTCCCATTCGGTCTCACTCCCAGACCCGTCAAACGAATCCCTGATGTTCCACCCGGTCAGAGAGATGCTATAGCCTTGGAAATTGAAACCCTGTTAAGAAAAAGTCATCCAGCCAGTCCCACCAGTTATGTCGCACCGACTGTGCAAAACCTTCATGAAAGGGGTATTACATATTAAACCTCCTGTCAAGCCCTGTACAGAGCCATGGGACTTGATGTTGGTGCTTCAGTCGTTAACAAGTCCTCCTTTCTAGCCTATTCTAATTCATGGAATATAAAATTTTTGTCCTGGAAAACCCTACTCCTAGTAGCTCTTACCTCAGCGAGAAGAGTTTCTGAGTTGCAGGCCTTGAGTGTCAAGAGACCGTATTTGATTTTTCACAAGGATAGTTTCTCTCCATACTAATCTCTCCTTTTTGCCCAAGATCATTTTTGTTTTTTCCATCAGCTAATTTATTGACCTACCTGTTTTCTTTCCCCATTATTCCAATAAAGGGGAATACCTTCTACATACCCTTGATGTTCATAGGCAACTTAGTTTTTTACTTGGACAGAACAAAATCTCTGAGGAAAAAGGATCAACTGTTTGTAGAATTTACAAGACCCAGGATGGGTAAGTCTGTTTCGCAAATGACCTTATCTTTTTGGCTCAGAAACGCCATTACTTTCGTGTACCAAAATAACAAAATATCCTTGCCTTCCAGAATAAAGGCTTACTCAACTAGATCGATAACAGCCTCGGTGGCCTTTCACTCCAGAGCCTCCTATGGATGATATCTGCACAGTAGCCACATACCTTTATCACTCATTACAAATTGGATTTGGCCTCCAGGGGAAGAGCATCCTTTGGTTCTGTGGTGCTCAGGAATATCCTTCCTTAGGGCCACCATGACTAGAAGTAGCTGTGGAGACTCAGTCCTAACAGTAAGGAATGAATGAAGATTTACAACATCAGATAAAAATGTTATGTCTTACCATAACGTTCCATCTGTGTTGTAGATCTTCATTCATTACTTCCCGCCCTCCTTCCCCCTGCCTGGACTCTTGGTGGACTTTTGGAATACCTCATTACTTAGGGTATCTGCTCTTCCTTATAATCTAAGGGCGGGCAAACTCGATCTGAAGAGACTATGAGAGGGGCATTGTGGGTAGGACTTGGCTGAGAGTAAAAGCTCTCAGCTAACGGCCGTGTCGGTTCTAAGGAATGAACTGAAGTCCTAACAGGAATGAAGGAGTGAAGATCTGCAGCACAGATGGAACGTTATGGTAAGACCTAACTTGTGTGTGTGTGTGTGTGTGTGTGTGTGTGTGTGTGTGTGTGTGTGTGTGTGTGTGTGTGTGTGTGTAGGTTCACTTCATTCTTTTGCATTTGCAGTACATTGATAGAGTGAAATGCTTGGGAAATTAATTGAAAGCACTCTTTCGTGAGTGATGGAGATGTTGAAAGGAGGAAGAGCATGTGTGTAGGTGAAGTAATTCTGGGTTTCAGTTTTTAATGCAGAAATGCTTGGATGCACAGAGTTTTTTGACCTTAGAGGGTGAGAGCAATGAGAGTGATTTAGGGTTAGAGTAAGGACTAGGGAAGGGGATAGATTTAATGGTGCATGTGTGCTGCTGTATGTGATGTGTGTGACTAAATGTTTGAATGTCTTCTGTAATGGTAGTGCTGCAAAAGGGTTTTATGGTGAGATATAAGGCTGGGGTTAGGGATAGGGTTATAGTTAAAATTACGTTTGTAAGGTGGTGCATCAGTTAACTGATCACTAATGCCATTTTTTGTTTTCGTTTTCGTTTGTGATGATGTCGATGGACTTCACTGTGTCTTCTTTTAGGAAGTACATTTTTGAAATGCCAGCATTGATCACGTGTTTTTATGCCTGTACATCTTGATATTTCAACATGTACATGCAGAGACGCACATATTTTTATTTTATTTATACATTAGTCGAACACGGACGTTTGAAAATAGTAATGTTGACGACAAAAAACAATCTAGGAATGGTTTTAACATGGGTCGAGGTAGGTGTTCAGTATTATTCAGAACTACAATCATCTCCCCTACCTCGACCCATGTTAAAACACAGTCCTAGATTGTTTTTTGTCATCGACATTACTATTTTCGAACTTCCGTGTTCGACTATAGTACAGTCGATGTAGTGCCGTTCGACATTTCAATAGTAAACCATATATATATATATATATATATATATATATATATATATATATCCACACACATGTGTGTGTGTGTGTGTGTCTTGCAACCACAGTGAAGCAAGACTTGGAAGGAGAAAATGGAAGTTGTTCTTGGCGGAGGAGTCCAGAGAGACCCACCAACAGACATTTCCTAGCAGGTTTAACACTGAATTAAAGGTATTTGTTATGCTTTTATTTAAGCCAAAAGTCTGTTTTTGCTCAGAAGAACCTACCTTATATTCATTTGCATATAATAAACTGCTTATTTTTATAAAAAGTGGTGGTTTCAGCTGATTTTATTTTCCATTGTGATGGAGAATGTGGGCGATTTAGCAGAAGTTGTTCATGCCAGAGTCCTAAAACTACTTCTGTCATTGCCAACACAGCTGTAGTTTCCCCAAAACAGAAAGACAGTGTCTTCTGGTATGCTGGGAATTTTTTTAAATGCACTTTTTCATGTATGGATCTGTATGCCAAAATGACCATGGTACAGCAGCTACTACAGTGACGACAGCCAAGGGGATGGTTGTGGTAGCTAATTTAGTGGCTACACCAGAAATGGCCTATGTTAAAACAACTGATCTCAGAGGAAGTCCTTGAGGTGTATTTTACCACCTCTAGCAGTTTACTCACAAGGATAAATGAGATTGGCCTGACAGGGCCAGAACTTTCTCAGCTCAGTAAACTATAGAGCCATTGACAGCCTTTGTGGACTAGGAAGGGGCGCTTACCATGACAGTGATGAAGTCAGAAGGGTTTTACTTGCCAGAAGTGATGATGACTTAGAAGAATGAGCTCTTTAAGTTTCATAACTGAACATTTTTTCATATCAAAATGGTAAATTGCAATTGTGTAATTTTTAATGCATTTTCAATTTGTCATTAGATCCAGAGGGTCCAACAATGTATGTAAAGTGGTAGAAATTATAGTATTTGACACATTTAGAAGGTCTGTACATAGTATTTTAAGAAATTAGTTACATCAAATTGATCCTAAAACTGTAAAAGCTGTGTTGTTCTAGTAGAAGGACTGGTATGCCATAAATCCATGCACAAATCTGAGCATTCTAGACTAGCAAAATCTATTCCAAATCTTAACAAACAAAAAAAAAAGTAACGGCTCTAGACATCCTTTGTTTTAAATGTGGGAAAATGGACACATAGCTAGATTTTTGTACTAATGATAATAATACTATTATACCTGTGAAATGTATCATTCTGAAAAGTATGCTGCTAGTGGTTCTGTGCCTCTAGAATGTAATAGCTATGTTATAGAATTGTTGAGACTGCATTCTTTAACTTGGTAGTTGCCAAGTTAATTAAGTGTAATGTCTTAGTTGATGGCAAAGAATTGCAAGGACTTTTAGACTTGTGTAATGTGGCAGTTTATTGTAAAAAAGGCAGTGTGCATGTAAGAAGAAAACCATTGTCAGGGTGATTCAAAACTATATCCTCTTATGCATATAGTGCTGGCTGGTTTCTAAAAAGTAATTCCTCCATTTACTGTTATTTCCAGTTTAACGTATGGCATGAAAAGGGCAAATATTTTCCCTGCTTTCTGCCTAGCATTTGTACCATGTAGTTAACATCACTGACCGTCCTTGCCACTTAGAAGGGTTCTTCCCAAGCTGCCTGCAACTTATTGTGCATGACACAAATGAGCACCATAACTTGCTATCCCACAGCATACTCTCGGGCTGCAGCATTCCTGTCATATCAGATGTTTTTCTGCTGTTGGGCTGCTGCCAGGTTCTCCTGGGCCAAGCCCATGAGCACCCTAAGCCTTTTCCTAAGGTTTAGGAAATGTATTAACAGATATTACCCCATATTTACTCTACTTGCAGCATATGTGTTTTATATTGAACTCCATGTACCTGTTCCTCTAAAGGCCATAGCACATCACTGGGTTGCCATTTGCTCACCCCATATCTGGCCTGTTTTTCTAAATTATATGTCTTCTGCCCTATTCTGGTCTTGCAATTGAAACATTCTCTTCTCCACTTTGTAGTTTACTGTTTTAGCTGCATCAGCGGCTAATGGTATATTTCGGTGCACAGTCACCTGTGCTTTTTCAGCAGTTAACTGACCTGCTACCTATCTTGCTAAAATCTCAGTCCATGTCAGGCTATCTTTTCTCATCTTTGTAAGTTGCCTGGGCCACCTATCTACTTTTTAGAACTCAAATGGTTTGTAGCTTGCTTCTCTGATTGTTTGTTTTTTTCTGTGTACAGAACCCAGGTTTCTACTAGCTCCATTTGCTCTGCTGACTTTGCTCCCTTGCCCTACTCCCATTCCCACCCACCCCTCTTTCATTACATTTATATCTACATAAGCCACACCCCTACACTACACTGCTGTCTCCACTCTACACACATCCTTCCAAACCCCACCCACATCTCCAATTCTTCAATCCATTCCTCCCTAGATTAGCACACTCTACACCCTACATCCTGTTGCACTTCACAGTTCCTCCCCTGTTACTCTTCTCAGCTTCACTGGTTATCCCCTTCTACTCCTCCCATAATGCTGCTCCATCACCATTTACTGTTCATCATACTACTTTTATACCTTCTCTACCTGACATATAATGCCACTAAATTCCATAAATATAATATGCAACACTGCCACTTCCAACACATACCGACATAACAGCTCTTCTTCCTTCTACACCCTACAGCATCATCAGCCCTTATATGTATCACTGCAGCAACATTTTTCTCCACCACTTCAAACATTTACACAACAGCTCCGCTCATCCATTCACATACAGATATCATCAAATCTTAGCAAAACTTGGATACTTTGTACTACACTCCTTAATAAAAATTAAACGACGGGCAAACATCCATCCCAATCCTGGCCCTTACTGCAATTCTTCTCCCAACAGCTCCAACCTTCCCGACTCCACCCCTGCTACTGCTATATAAAATCATGATGTCATAACTCCATGCAGTTCACTTCCCATAACCTCCAACTCAGATCTACTAATAAATTTCAGCCTTAGAAGCTTACTAAATAAAATAACTGAATTCCATGCTACCCTAGCCACCTACACTCTAGACATAGATGTCATAATGAAAACCTGGTTACAGCCCCATATCAAAGACTCTGAAATTACAACTAATAGTTACAATGTCATAAGACAAAATAGACTAAATAAAAGAGGTGGTGATGTAGCTATTATGTTCAAAGACTGTCATATAGTGGAAAAACTAAACTGTACTACCCCAGACATGCCCTGTGCAAAAATACTAGTCTCACACCTGAAACCTAACCCTCAAAAAGCCATTATTTTTATTGCTGTATACCTACCTCCTGGCAACAACTTTGTCAGTATTGAATCCCTCCTATCTTGGTCTGCTTCCTCTTTCAGCCAGGAAACTGTCATCCTAGGGGACTTTCACCTTGACTGGCTCTCCTTGCTCCTCTACATGTCACACTAACTTCAATAACCTGTACAACTTCACCCAAGCTGTCAACAGCCCCCCACACACCGACAAACATTTTTAAAAAACACTGTACTCGACTGGATACTAACCAACAAACCTAGTCTGGGGCACCAAGCTGGCTGCCTACCTATCACACTAAGCAACCATGCTCCCACATTCCTAGTCAGGAAAAGAATTCAGTCTCATACATGCATACCAATCAAATACACCCAGAGCAAAAAAATTTCTCCCTTGATACATTCAGTCTATTACTTCAACATTGTGACTAGTCCCCATTAAAATCCCTGCAACTTGAACTTTCAGTAGAATACTTCAATAAAAAAATCCTTGAAATCTTAAATAATCTAGCCCCAGTGAAGAAAATTTGTACCAAAGCCAGACAGTTACCATGGCTGTCTAATGACACCAAGTCACTAATCAGACAAAGGGACAAAGCCTGGTCACATTACCATACAACCAAAAATAAAGTAAAAATGATTCAGATTTCAGTAATTAAGAAATGAAGCAAAGAAAAGCATCTCAAGTGACAAAAAACTACTTTCAATCCACCCCAACAAGAATGCTTGACTAACCCACAAAAATTCTGGCAAAACATCAACTATCTCCTTAACCCTGGAAAAACGATCACCCCTGCTCCCTCCAGTTATAACACCTCTGAGCCCATAGCATTACAATTTAACTCCCATTTTATTAACTCTGTCACCAACCTCGTAAGCAGCGAACACTTCTGCCCACTAATTGTACCCCCACCACCACCAATATCACAAGCTCTTTCTCCCTCAAACCCATACAGACTATGTACATAAAAAACTCCTAAGTAAACTAAATCCCTGCTGTCTTGCTACAGACCAACTACCCAATGAATTCATGAAAATAGCTGCTCCATCTGTAGTTTACCCCATTGCCATCCTAATCGATCGCTCCATCTCTGAACACTGCCTCTCCCACCTCTAGAAAATTTTTTACATTATTCCCCTTTACAAAGGAGATCCCTCTAGAGAAATCTTAAATTATCGACCAATTGCCATCCTGTCCCCATAGCTAAAATGTTAGAAAAATGTATCCACCAACAGCTACTAATTCACCTCACCAGTAACTGTCTCCCTCACAGCACGCATTCAGGCCCAAGCATAGTACAAACACTGCCCTAATAACCTTCAGCAATACTATTCAACACCTCCAAAATGGACAGTTGGTCTCTGCAATTTTTCTAGATATAACAAAAGCCTTTGACACCAAATCTCATCAGTTGCTACTCGACAAACTTGCAAACTATTATCTCAACTCATCATCACTAACTTAGTTCAAAAGCTACCTGTCAGACCGTCAACAGGCTACTAAATGGGAAATCCACTCTTTCCTCTTCTGCCTGTATGTACTGGAGTACACCAAGGATCCATACTTGGACCCCTCCTTTTTATCATATTCACCAACAACCTAAACTCCACCTCCCAACATGCAACCATCATCCAATATGCTGTTGACTCCTCACTAATCTGCTCAGCCCCTTCTTTCCAAGAACTTCAACAAAAAATCCTTCCTGGACATAGAAATGTACCACTCCAAGCATCAACTCATCCTAAACCCAAATAAGAGTAAGTTAATGAGTTCACTAACAAGTCACCCAAGTTCAACCCTCTAACCCTCTCTATCTACTCCTTCACTGGAACAAAAATTGACCTAACTAATCAGACCAAACTCCTAGGAGTTACAGTTGATAGACTAAAATTTGATACACACATCTCCATAACGATCAAAATGTCCATGCCAAACTAGGCACCCTCTACAGGGACAAACCTTACCTCACTTACCAAGCCAGACTAGCCACTGCTAGAGCCCACTTACTATCTACCCTACTCTATTGCTCACATATTTTCACCAGCCTACACAAA
This sequence comes from Protopterus annectens, assembly GCF_019279795.1. NCBI lineage: Eukaryota > Metazoa > Chordata > Ceratodontiformes > Protopteridae > Protopterus > Protopterus annectens. The sequence continues at coordinate 1,617,799,274 of NC_056739.1, read as the reverse complement.
AGTGACCTTAATCTAGAATTCTACAAAAAAATAGCTAGGTTTGCAGCCAGTCATTCCCACAAAACACAATTGCTGTTCTCTCTAGCATCTCAACTGGCTGGAACTTCCCAACCTGTTAACTCTAAACTAGCTTACCATTGTCCACAAACTCTTACACAACCCCAACAACTGCCCTGCCCTTGCAAATTTGGTTCAACCCAACATTAACCGCAGGTCCCTTAGATTCTCTGACAAATTAATGCTAAAAATGACCCAGTCACACAACTATTATGGTGACTCCCTCGTTGTTGTTGTGTCTTTCGGCTTTTCCCAGTTAGGGGTCGCCACAGTGGAGCTCCAGTCCGCTAATGATTGGTAGAAGATTTTTACGTACCGAGTTACCAGTCCTGACGCACAACCTTCAATGAAGGTACGCCCCTTCACGCATGTCTCTACACAGAAGACGTTTTATCCGAGAATCAACGGGATAATGTCTGGCTGTGAGGCGACAATGCTACCGCAGTACCACTTCCAATAAAATAGCCAAGGCTTGGAATACTGTACCTGAGCTCATCCATACAAATAATAATATCTCTTCTTTCAAAAAAAGTCTAAAGGAATATCTCACCAGCAAAAGGATCTGCCCTTGTACTTCACCAGGTTAACACCTTCCTAATGTCTTCTCAACTCTGCACTGTCCTTCACCTCAATCAAATACAGGCTGTTTGCTAGTTGAGTTTCTGATAAACATATTTGTACTACTATAAATTTCAATATAATGTTCCTAGAACTATTTTGTTTTTGCATAGCATCTTTGATTATTGTACTATTGGACTGTGACTTTTTAACTACTGTACTGTTGCATTGTGCTTTATTAGCTACTGTTTTTTTATTAATTGTTTTGTTTGTAATTGTTAATTTGTCTGGAGCTTTTCTCCCCGTGTCTCAGCTGAAAACAGGCTACTGGCCCAGTTGAGCACTACCCAGTTAACAAATGCAAATAAATAAATAAATTTGCCACAACAAACTCCTCCTGGGATTCTCACACACCCTCCCACTCATCACGAATCATATCCAAGGACCCACTTGCCCTGTGCACGTATAGCAACTCAAAAGGTGAAAAACCTGTAGATTCCGGAGTACCTCTCTGTATGCAAACAGCAGTTGGGGCAAATACTTGTCCCACTTCCTCTTAAACTGGTCTGCAAATGCCCTTAGCATGGTCTTCAGTGTAGAGATTAACCTCTCCGCAAGACCATTAGTCTCGGGGTGGTAGGGGGTATTCTTTAGGTGTTTCATCCCACAGTGCTCCCACAGACAAGCCGGGAGGTCTGACATGATATTGGCATCTTTATCAGTCAGTATTTCTATTTCTCTGTACTGTGGTAGTGGTGCTGCGGTAGTGTTGTCGCCTCACAGCAAGATGTCTGTTTGATTCTCAGCTAAAGCGTCTTCTGTATGAAGACATGCATGAAGGGGTGTACCTTCGTTGAAGGTTGTGCATCAGGGCTGGCAACTCGGCACGTAAAAATCTTCTGCCAATCATTAGCGGACCGGAGTTCCACTGTGGCGACCACTAACCAGGAAAAGCCGAAAGACACAACATCAGTCAGTATTTCTCTCTGGAAACCTACCATGCTGAAAATACATAACAAAGCACTTGCAGCCTTCTCTGCCTTGATGGAAGACAGAGCCACCATCTCAGGGTATCTAGTAGCATATTCTACTATCACTAGAATATACTTCTTCCCTGTGGAACTTGGGGTACTCTGAGGCTCCAAAATATCTATCCATAGCTACCATCTGAAACAGCTCCTCAATCACAGGCAAAGGCATCAAAGGAGCTTTGACCTTGTCTCCTGCCGTGCCTACTTTTTGGCATTGCTTACAGCTTTTGCAGTACCGTTTTACATCCCTTGCAATCCCAGGCCAATAAAAGATCTGCATAGTATGTCTTTTGGTATGCTTTATGCCCATGTGACCCACAAAAGGAATGTCATGGGCTGTGACTAGAAATGGCAGATGGGAGGCTCTGGTCATTACCAGCTGCTGTATTACCTCACCTTCTAGCTCTCCCCTCAGGGGTCTACTCTCTGTACAGTAACCCTTTGTTCCAGTGTACAGACTCCCCTGTTCCTTGAAAATCAGGTGTCTCCTTAGCTATCTCCCTCAAGCATCATAACGTAGGGTCCAAGAGCTGAACCTGTCTCAACTCTACCTTTGTGGCCGTTCCCAGCTCCCCTTCCACAGGAAGTCTGGTATCTTCTGACAGTGGTGCCTCACTGTCAGCCTGGGTACTACCACTCACCTCTGCCCTTGCAATCACCCTGTCCAAGGGAACATCAGTACCCATCAGCAGCTGTGGCTCACCTTCAGGCTCACTGCTACAGATGCTCCCTCCCTGATATAGCCACATCACCAGCCTCTGCTTCAGGTGTGGGGTCTGTCAGGGTCTCCTCCAGACTACCAGACCCACATGCCTGTCTCTAAGGCTGACTGCATGTCGTTGCATGCACACAATGTAATGCATTACCAAAATCATTCTCTTTCAAGACATTTGCAGGGATATACTTAAACGGGTCTACCTGAAAACGCTGACAATGCAGAATGCCAACAACGAGAACACTGACACCGGAAGATCGACAATGGAGAAGACCGACAGTTGAGTATCCCCGACGCTGAGAACACCGACATGTTAAGGTAAGTGTGCGATAGGGACGGACGTTAGGGTCAGGGTGTGGGTAAGGAAAGTGTGCGATAGTGACGGAGTTAAGGTTTAGGGGCGGGTTAAGTGAGTTAGGGTTAGGGTGCAGGTAAGGTAAGTGTGCGATAGTGACGGACCTTAGGGTTTGGGTTAAGGTTAGTGCATAGATAGTTGTGTTTGTAAGGTTTAGTGTAGGTTTGTAAGGTTTTTGGTGTGCTTGTGTTGTGTGTGTTTTTTGGGAAAGGTATTTGTTTTGTTGTTTGTCGAGATTTTGGTTTGTCGGGCATGTGAAGTTTCGTGTTTTTGAACTTTTTTTTCCCGGTGTTTTCGTGTCTGTTATCTCATTGTCGGCGTTCTGCATTGTCAGCGTTTCCAGGTAGACTTGCTTGCTTCCTTCCTTTTCCACCCTCCCATTCAAGGTGAACTTTGGCCAAAGGTATTTGGAATGGGGTCCCTCCTAAAGCCCTGACTGGAGTGGAATGCTCAGGCAAGTACTGCTCCTCTTTAACCACTACAGGCTCTGACAGTAGTTATGTTAGAGACTATATCTCTCTTGGCAGTGGTCTCTTTTTTTTCCATCCGCTAAGATAGTATACAAACTTTGGTGATGGTTTGTTACCCCTGTTGTCTCCAGAAAACTTACGACTGGCATGCTGTTACTCCCACTTACTGGCTCCCCTCACCTTTTGTTTCCCACCTTGCTTCAGTGGACATTTGTATGCTACATGGCCCCTCCAGTTACATTTAAAACATCTAAATCCTGATTCTGGGCATGTACCCAAACTAGTGGCTTCCCCTTTTACTGGTGGACTCTGTTGGGGTGGTTTAGTCTGCCCACTATTTTTGTTCCCTTGTGTCCATGTGCAGCACTGGGTATCCCCTTCTTGTGCAGTGGTGCCATGCTTGCCAAGTACAGATCCCCTTTTCTCCCCAGCTCATCTACAGAGTTGCACGTCCAGTCTGCCAATCATATTCTTATGTCCTCAGGCAAAGTACGTATTCCCTCACCAAAAGGTCTCCCGGCCTTTCAGAAGTGGTGACCTGACACTCACTCACCCACTTTTGAAAGTAATTGCTTAGTTCAGCAATGTAATCACATACTTTAATCTGCCCTGCGTTCATGCTCATGAATTTTTTTCTGTATGCTTCAGGTGTTAATCTAAAACATTCCAATAAACATTGTTTAACCTTGTCATAATTTAAACGGTCAGTATCAGACAGTTTAGAAACAGCAGTTTCAGCTTTACCCATGCAGTAAGGGGGTCAGGAACAGTATGCAGAGCCCTTGGTCAATGTGATACTTTTACATACTCTTTCAAATATATGAAACTATCAAAATTATCACCTTCTGTATATTGTGGAAGAAATTTACTGACCTTTGTTCCTTCTGGGGTTCTGTTATTCCCTTCCCCATTTCCTCCATGTTCCTGTCGAGGAGTCCGCATGTCTCTGATGTTGACGCTGCTTCTCATTTTCTTCAACCTCCAAACGCTGCAGTCTCTCTGCCAATTCTAATTCCATATGTTTTGCCTCCAGTTCAAGCCTCTCTAACATCAGACAGATTTTTTAAGTTCTCTGAGGAAAAGGTGAACTATCCTGTTTCTGAGGGATGCACATCCCCATCACCAGACTGGTTGTCTTCCTGGTTGCTGGTCTGTGCTGCAGCTGCAACTAAGGTTGAAATAATCTCTTCTTTAGTCAGGTTGGCATGCACCAGTCCTTTGGATTTGCACACTTTAACCAACTGGTTCACTGTCAGCTTGCGATAATCCTATGCTGACATCTTTGCCTGCTTTCCCTGAGTAAACTAAACTAAAAAAAAATAAATAAAACTGTTGTGAAAAATGAAACTCTGTATGTTTACCTTGTGACTGCTAAGAGTACACACACCTTTATTCGCAACTGCTTACAGGCTACAGAAGTTCAATTAATATCCACACTGCTGCTTACCAATATGCGACGTCCCTCCTCTGGGCTAGTGATCAAGGAGCCTCGATCCTCACTACTGACACTGGTGGGGAACGTTCACTGTCAAAAAGATCGCCACACACAGTATTTTCAGATGCAGCTGTCTGCACCAGTTACAGTTTCCCTTAGGAGCACATAGGGAATGCACACACCAGCCCTGGGGCTGAGCTTCCTCTCCAAGCCCCAAACAAGACTCCCCAATGACCACAGTAGAGGGGAGTCCTTACCCAGGTGTTCCAAGCCAAGTCCTCCACCACCCTCTTTGAAATCATTGTTTTCATTGTCCCTGTTCAAAGTAGCTGTCATACATACACACACACCGGAAAGGCTGTCACAGCTTACCCACTCTGCTGACTTCACCCAGACTATAAGGTAGATTTACTGCCACCAGAACACCCAAAGCTAGCTACTTTAAGGCTCTTACCAAGCTACCCAATTACACTTATTAAAATTAATACTTATACAAATTGTAGTGTTAAACCAAGCAGCAAGACTTTTAGGAACATGAAGCTACAGTGCCACTAAATAAATGCAAGTACTCTCAAAGGTCAAATATTTTCTAAAAGATCAGCCTCAATTAAAGGTTTAGCTATGTTTAATGATAAACAATAAAAAAATGAAAATATTGACTATTTACAATAAACACCAGAGTTTCAGACACAGGAAATATAAAAAAAATACAGATGAAAAGATTCAGACAGATGCAGTAAAAACAAAGTTTAGCTAATCTCGCTATATTTTTCTAACTAACTGAATAATTACTGTTCCCTAGTTACTTACTAAAGCGAGGCAAGATAAAATTGGATGAGTGTCTTGTCAGGTCCAAAAACAAAGTGCACTGCTGATATCTGTCACTAGTATTCAAATGCAATTTCAGTGCTGACTACAGAATAACATCGCATTTGATCACTTGACTCTGTGGATGTTCATCGTGCATACAGCTGCAGTCATCACACTTGGGTTATCCTGCCGTCAGGCGGGTCCTTGGTCGGCCGAATTCCAAAGTCTAGGTCCGGCGTCAGTTGTCGTCGCTTCCTCCTTGATGTCAGTGCGGCAGGGGTATAAAAGAGGCAGCTGATGCCATTTTCTTCAGTCTTTCTTGCCGCGCGGTGCCCGAAGCAGAAGCAGTTCGCAAGTGCCGGTCGGCCAGCTCCTGAGATTTACGAAAAGTATTTCAGCCGAAGTCTTCTTTAAAGCTAAGTACCCCGTTGGGGAAACTTTTCTTGCCTCAGACCGATGTCAGACAAAGTTAATAATTGCATTTCTTGTGGGAAGCAAATACCGCATAAGGATTTTCACTCTTACTGTATACCTTGCTTAGAGCCAGACCACGATGTCTCGGCCTGCCGTTTTTGTGCTAGGTTTTACAAGCGCACTATTAAGCGCCGGGCGGAGTTCGCCCTTCATTATTTTGGCAAAAAATTTAATTATATCATGTCATCGGATATACCAATGCCAGTTTCAGGCAATAAACACAAGGATAAGGACAGACATCCGAGGCCTACACCGAGTACTGAGTTCACGCTAAGGCCTACTACCGGTTCTCCGGTTCTCAGCGAGGCGCCTACGCAGCCCCTGACTACCAATGAAACTATTTTACCGGCAACTTCAGTACCCGAGGTCGCAGCTTCCTCAGTCTCCATTCCCACTGCAGATACCGACGCCACTCTTGGAGGAGAAATGGAAAATTTAGCAAGGCCTGCCATTTCTGAGGGCGTTTTCAGGCCTACCACCTTCTCTATTAAATCGTTCTCTAAATCTAAAGCTCCAATGAAAATTAAAAAACAGGGTCCTCAGACACCCTCTGAAGGCCCCATGCCTAAAAAACAGATGCTTAAAATGGCTGAGGATTTGATTACACTCATCAGGGGTTCTCAACCCCCCTCAAACAAAAGACCCAGGTTGGAGGAAGACTTCCCTTCCTCAGACCAGGCTTCTATTACCTCAGACCTTTCTGAGGACCAGGATTACGCCTATTTCCCATTTGAAGACTCTGATGCTGAGGAGTCTATTCCCTCGGTCTCCCCCCCTGAGGACTACTCTTTTGGGGAAACCCTTCATACATTGAGAGAGCACTTCCACTGGGAAGGCCAAGATTACTCAGATTCCAAGAAAAGGCTCAGGGAATTTCTGCTGCTTCCCAGCATAGGCCCCTGGCTATTCCTCCTGTCTTAGATATTTTGGATGATGTGTACGCAGAAGCCAGTCTTAATCCAGACTCTTTACCTCCTGCCCCTGTTAAACCAGACAGATATTACCGGGTTCCTGATTCTCACCAGTTCCTTTATAAAAGCCCTTCTGCTGACCCAGAAACTTTTTCTCAGGGTCCCAAGGGGGTTAAGGCCTCTACTGCTAAAAACCCTTTACCTTCAGAGAGAGATTCCAGAGCATTAGAAAGGTGGGGGAAAAAGGTGTATACATCAGCCACTTTAACCATGAGGGCATTAAACTGTCAATTTCATATGTTAAAGTACCAGCATACCTGCATGTCCCTATCAGACAAGATTGCAGAAGATACCTCAGATTTCTTGCAGGTTCAACCCATTATCAATTCTCTGCATTGCCCTTTGGCTTATCTACTGCACCCAGAGTGTTTACGAAATGCCTGGCATCAGTAATTGCTTTCTGCAGACAACGAGGAATACAAATCTACCCATATCTGGACGACTGCCTGATCCAAGCAGACAGCAAGGACATTCTATTGCAGCATCTGGCATTTGTAATAAAACTGTTAAACTGCCTGGGGTACACAGTGAACAAAAAGAAATCAAAACTAATACCCTCTCAACAGATAATTTTCCTGGATGCCAGCTTAAATACAAAGGCCCAGATGGCTTACCTCACGCCAGACAAACATGGGCAACTGTCTCAATACTTCAACAAAATGGCAACTTTAACCAGGCTAACTGCAAGGAAAATCCTGCAGGCTCTGGGGTTCATGGCATCTTGCATCCTACTAATACCATTTGCAAAGCTGCATATGAGGAAACTACAATGGTACCTAAAAAACTTATGGTCTCAACACAGCCACTGCTTGGAAACAATTTTCCCACTCATTCCATGCCTTCAAAAGGAATTTTTGTGGTGGGCTCAAGCATGCCAAAGAAACCCAGGTCTCCCTTTCTGTATACCACAAGCAAGTCAAATCATCACAACAGACGCCTCAGACTACGCCTGGGGAGCACACATGGCAGATCAGTGCATCCAGGGAAAATGGTCCCAAAAACAGATGCACCTACACATCAACCTAAAGGAGATGCTAGCTGTGCAAAATGCTCTTATGACCTTCAAGGACCTACTGCATCCGGGCCAGCTATTAATAAGGACAGACAACACCAGAGTCATGTGGTACATAGACATACAGGGAGGGACGCATTCATACCCCATGTGCAGGCAAGCTATGACCCTGTGGAACACAGCATTGGAATTACAAGTTCAACTGCAGGCACAATTCCTGCCAGGGAAGGAAAACACACTGGCAGACAACTTAAGCAGAATTATGACAGACCCACACGAATGGAAGTTGCATCCTCAAGTCTTCTCAAAGATAACTCAAGCATGGGGACAGCCAGACATAGATCTATTTGCTACCCACAGAAATTACCAGTTGGAAAAATTCTGCTCAAGGACCTATCATCCACAGGCCTGGAAAGTGGACGCACTCTCTTTCAATTGGACAGCATTGACCGTCTATGCCTTCCCTCCTCTACCTCTACTGACCAAAGTCCTATTAAAACCAGAGCAGAGAGGCCACAAATGATTCTCATTGCTCCAGACTGGCCACGACAGCACTGGTATCCTCTCCTAAAGAGCCTGTCACACTCACCACCATGGATCCTACCTCAAGTTCCTCTTCTGTTGTCCCAGCACAACTACAAGACCCTTCACAGCCAGCTCAGAACTCTAAATCTAGCTGCATGGAAAATACCTTAATTTGCCAATAGACTCGCCTCCCCAAAGAGGTACAGGATGTCATCTTGGAGGCCAGGAGACCCTCTACTAGAAAAACCTACTCCGCAAAATGGAAACGATTTTGTTCCTGGAATCAAGCAAAGGGCCAGAATCCTTGGGTAATAAATATACCTCAGATTTTACAGTACCTAGCTGAGATGTTAAACAGTGGCCTTTCCTTCTCTTCCATCAAGATTCACGCTTCAGCCATTTCAGCACAATACAATACGGATCCTCCTTTATTCTCACATCCTCTATTAAGGCAGTTCCTCAGAGGGGCAAAAAATATAAAACCCCACGGAAACCACCAGCTCCAGCTTGGGACCTCAACTTCATATTGGAGAAGCTGACACTGCCTCCTTTTGAGCTGGCTTCTTCAGCAGAGCTACAATACTTGTCGTGGAAAACAGCCTTGCTTCTGGCTATTACCTCAGCACGCAGGGTTTCGGAGCTACAGGCCCTCATGGCTGTGCAACCATTCATCATTTTCCATCAGGACAGGGTTTCCTTACGAACCAACCCTACCTTCATGCCAAAGGTAGTATCCAGTGTGGCTTTGAATCAGACTATTCATTTACCTACCTTTTATCCAAATCCACAGAACAAAGGGGAGAGGCTACTACACTCCTTGGACACTCGCAGGCAACTTCGTTATTACTTGGACAGAACAAAGTCATTCAGGAAATCTGAGCAGCTCTTTGTGTCCTATGCTACAGGTGCTCAAGGAAAGGCTATTTCCAAACAGACTATTTCAAAATGGATAGCCCACTGCATACGCTTTTGTTATTCATTTCATGGAAAATCAGTGCCTGCATACATCAGATCCCACTCCACCTCAGCAGCTTTCCTCTGGGGGGTCCCTACCAAGGACATTTTGGAAGCAGCTACTTGGAGTTCAGTGCACACTTTCACCAAGCACTACCACCTTCCACTATACTCAAAATCTAGAGCGGGCTTTGTCACAGCAGTCCTGCAAGGCATTCTAGCTCCTCCTAGTTCCGCTTAGTACCAGCCACCCTTACTTAGCTTTGGGATTCTACCCAAGTGTGATGACTGCAGCTGTATGCACGATGAACATAGTACAGTTTTGCACCTACCATAAATGTAGATGTTCGAGTGCTCATACAGCTGCAGTCCAGGTTCCCTCCCTTCATCCTCTCTTAGGACAGAGCTTATGACAAACACCTTTAACATACAACCTATTTGGGGTATTCCTTCATGGTGTACTTGCTTGCAACTACTGTTTTGATTTATTTACTTATGTATGTTTGCATAACATTATGTATTGCCTTCCTTTCTGGGGGCACCTGACATCTGGGGCAAGAAAAACTGAAGAAAATGGCGTTGGCTGCCTCTTTTATACCGCTGCCGCACTGACATCAGGGAGGAAGCGACGACAACCGACGCCGGACCTAGACTTTGGAATTCGACCGACCAAGAACCCGCCTGACGGCAGGATAACCCAAGTGTGATGACTGCAGCTGTATGAGCACTCGAACATGTACATTTATGGTAGGTACAAAACTGTACTTTCCCACACTACCCTCTTACTAGAAACTGAGCCAGGTTCTGGCACTGATGTTTCACAACACACACAACTTTAGCTAAGGTTTATCACAACATCTGGAAACTGTAAAACAGATCCAGCACTTCCACCTTTCCTGCAGAAAGTAACAGCAGGAAAGATAACAATTAGTTCACCAATTTCAGACCAGGCACCCACTGCTGATACATTTTTTTTAACACAAACAACTTTATAAATACATTTTAACAGAATGAACTGGCACCCCACCTAAGTACATGTTCAATCATAGCCTCACCTCAGTCTTTGTGCCTGCTGAATGGTGCACAGCGACAGTTATCCCACTCCACAAGGGGGTGAGCCGCCACGGACCCCAGGAACTACCGCCCCATTAGCCTGACGAGCCTGGTCTGCAATGCCATGGAACGCATCATCATGGAACTTATAAACAAAGACATTGGTAATCTCCAAACTCTGGACCCCACCCAGGTCGGGTTTGTAAAAGGCATATCATGTCTCCTAAACCTGATGGACTTCTTTGAAGCAGTCACCAAAGCCGTAGACAAGGGTAAGGTGGTTCACACAGCCTATCTAGATCTAGTCAAGGCTTTCAACACCATCCCCCACTCCGGAATTTATAGATAAACTCACTAAACTAGGTATAAATCCCTATGTCACAAGATGGGTTGCCAGCTGGCTCACTGACAGAACCCACACTGCGAAAGTAGCAGACTCCAAGTCCGACTTCAGACAAGTGGAGTACCACAGGGTTCAGTCCTGGGTCCTCCCCTGTTTGGTGTCTACTTCTCTGAAGTACAGGCAGAAGGTCTTTGGCTAACGAAGTTTGCAGATGACTGCAAACTAGGAGCCATAATCAAAATCCTAACGATGTGGACATCCTACAAAAGGGCCTCACTGAGACAGATGCCTGGTGTCAAAGCCATGGCCTCAAGCTCAATGCTAAAAAGTGCATTGTTATCCCCTTTGGTAAAAACTCTGTACCCATGAACTACAACATAGGCGGTAGTATACTTAACTCGATATAATATACTTAACCTGTCTATATCAAACATAGCTCCTCATTAGCACTCTTTAAGAAAAATCTTGATGATTGGATGGGAAATAGGAAATTCACCCTGGGGATCACCTCTGTGGCTCTGCTCATCAGTGGCACAGGAAAATAATTTTCTTGGGTGGCAAAAGCCAGGGTACCTTTTTGGATGGACTTGTATAGGCCCCAGGGCAGATAGTCTAGTACCTACCTATGAACTAAGAACAGTAGAGCAAGAACTAAGAACAGTAGAGCAAGATCCCAGCCCAAGCATTTCACAGACATTGCATCTCTGGCTGCATTCAGACCTGTGCTATAAAATCTTTATGGGCTAAACTAAGTCATTTAATTTCCGGCTATTTTTCTTAAGGTTAGCTGGGCTGAACTTAATCCCATCTCTTTTGGTATTTTCTATTAAAATATATCCATTCCATCAGTTACAGCAATATAGTTTGACATACATGTACATTGCTTTTCTGTCCAGCAGCACCCACTGCTGATACATTTTTTTTTAGCACAAACAACTTTATAAATACATTTTAACAGAAGCATTTGTACAAATCAGTTTGATATTCAAATAACATATAATTCTTTATAAAACTCCAGCTAGCTATGCTGGCATATGTTACACATGTACTACCCTACTCCCCTGGCACAACTGGCATTACCTCACATCATCACAACATACATAAAGGTGTGCAAGAAGAGACCAAATTTATGAAGACAGGATCAAATGTATTTGGGCTGTTAGTAGGATATTTAAGAGTATGTACAAGGGAGTTAGCATAATGTTAAGGAAGCATTGAGTATCTCGCTCATTGGTGATGCAGGTAAGCCAGTTTCATGGTCAGTTGAAGTTCTCCACTATAAAAGTATTGAGATTGGACTACCTAGCATAAAGAAGTTATGTACTCACCATAAAGTTCCATGTTGGTAGTCCATGTCACCCTTCATTTTTACCAACCTGCCCCCATCCTGGAAGATATGGAGGTAATATTTGGTTGTCTTGGTTGGTGACCCTTTAGTATTAGTTTGTTTGTTAGGGGGTTCTTTTTTCTGTTTCTAGCGAGCAACAAACAAGATCTGGGAATTGTACTGGTGCACCATGGGATATCTGCTTAGTCACGAGCCAGCCAGAAGTCTTCCAGCTTGAAAATCAGCCGAGTCGGAGTCGAGCATCGGCTCCAAACCCATATGTAAAAATGAAGGGTGAGATGGACTACCAACGTGGAACGTTATGGTGAGTGCATAATTTCTTTTTATTGTCAGTTTTATATTTTCCATATAGTTTCATACCCATATTAGTAGTGTGCAAACATTTCAAATCTGAAAACATTTTAAACAGATTACAATAACCTTTCATTTTTAACAACTTAAAGGAGAAACATGCTCAGTCATTCTTCTGCATTTCATCAAGTGCACAACTTGTCTCATCGCTCATATTTTGTTTGACTCTTTGCAGAAAGAAAATTTAACATCTTTTGCAAAAAAAAAAAAAAAAAACTTGCAGATTCTCATATTACTGCAAATCTTTTGGCTTCTTTTTAATAGCTTATATTTTAGTTCTCATGCATTTCTCTCTATAGTTCAGAGTAATAATTTTCTTTCATTATCTATTCAAAAGCAAAAGGTCATGGTGGTGCTGCATTTAGCATTTTTGCCTCACAGCAAGAGGTTCTGCAGTTCAGTTCTCAGCTGGAGTGCCTTCTTTGTGGAGTCTGCATGTCCTCACTGCGGTCAAATGAGTTTTAAAGACATGCAGTGGGTGCGTGTGTGTGTACTTTCTATGAAGGTTGTGCACCTGGTTGGCAACTCGACACCATAAAAACTCCAGTGCCATTCAATCTGTAGACTGGTGATCCGCTGTGGTGACCCTTAATGGGAGAAGCTGAAAGGCAATTTTATCTATTCAAAAACAAACTACATCTTGTTAAGTGACAGTTTGCCAAAATTCAGTCCCCACCCCAAACTCAGAGTTCACAGCTTCCTATGTGGAACTTTTAACAGAAACCCTGTACAACCATGTACTGGCTGGACAGAGGCTGCTGTACCTACCAGAAGTAATCCAACACACACACACACACACACACAAAAAAAAAAAAACATTAGTGGAATCCTAACCTCAACAGAGTATGTAACAAAAGGAAAAAAAGTCCCATCCAAAATCAGAAAGAGAAACTCTTATCATGCCAATAGCTCACTGATTGATTAAACAGGAAGCTACGAAAACTAATTATCTCCAGCAAGGCCAATTACAAGGTCAGAATAGCTTCTCAGGCAAAGGACAACCACAAGGCCTTCAACAGCTGTGTCCAAAACCTTAAAAGTAGTGTGCAGAAATGGAGGGAAATAGTACCAACTTCACTGAGCAGAGTGACAGAGAATCCGCTGCCTGACAAATTCAGCTCTAACTTCACATCCACTACCTACCCCGGCACCCACTAAGAAATCCCTCCTGACATAACCCCTCCAACTATCAGTGAGGAGCAGGTCATTCAGCCTCAAAATAGGCTACATATCATGTGAATGGAGGGCTGCAATGGTTATCCACTTCACAGGGGTGGTATATCATCTGATCTGACAAACTACAGACTCATCAGTCTGACTAGTGCTTCCCTCTTTTTTTGTAGAGAGTTTGTTTATGGCTGGGACCAGGCTGGACGCTGCTTTTGGTACACAGAGTCTTTGTTTTGTTTGGGGTAAAATCAGCAGATTGAGTAATGGTGGTTGTGAGGCTCAGGGGCCTTAAAAGAGACCACACAGGGGTATATTCGGTGCAACACACAGACCCCATGTTCGTGATGATAAGATCAATAATGTTTCCACTAATATGCAAATCCTTAGAAGCATTGTCATGGTAGTGATCAACAAAGTCATTGCCAACATACAGACATGGGACTAAACCCAGTCTGTCAGTGGAAGGTCTTGCCTACTTTAGATGGTAGATTTCTGTGAGAGTGTCATTCAGGCAATATGTGCAAGAAAAACTGTGCATATCTTTTACCTTAATTTGGTTAAGGCATTTGATACAATACCTCACTCGGGTATTGTTGACAAAGCCACTAAACTATATATAAATGTGTACATAACTCACTGTTTTGCATGTTAGGACCCAAGAAGTCAGGATTGGTGAGACCACCTCCACTTAGAGAGAGGTTACCAGTAGAGTACCTCAGGGCTCTGTGCTGAGCCTGGTCCCGTTTGGCATCTACTCTGAAGTCAAGGTAAATGACAAGGGTCTCTGTCTCACCAAGTTTACAGACGACTGCAAATTGGGAGCTATCAAAGATTTTTCCATGACACAGCTTGCAAAGAGGGTCTAACACAGGGAAATGACTGGTGCTAAAGCCACAGATTAAAACTCCATGGCAAGAAATGCATTATAGTGCCATTTGGGAAGCGTCCATCCAGGTTAATTACTTCATTGATAAGATATCCCTAAGAGATGACCCACTAGTTAGGGATCCGGAAACATATGTAAACAACGATTTGGCCTTTGAATAAGACATAACCATGGCAGTAAGAAAATAATTTTCTGTCACTCAACTTATAAGTAAGGGTATGGCATCCAGGTCCAAAGAAGTAATGGTATCACTTTACTCGACCTTTATTAAACCCATCATTGAGTGCAATGCCCCCATTGGCATGTGTCCAGCAGGCATATTTGATACCTGGGGTGGCTACAGTGGTTCCTAATCATGAGAATACATTATCTTACACAGATCAAATTAGGATCCTGTCTTTATATTCCATCTTCTACAGGTTACTGAGAGGTGATCTGTGCCTGGCATATAAAGCATCCTCAGATCCAGCTTTGATGTATCTTTTGCACATCCACAGAACAAACAGCACCAGCTGTACTAGATCCAAGGACTTAAACTTTGGTTGGGGCATCAGTAGAACATGCTGGTAAGATGGGTATGTGTTCAAAGGATCCCCACACTTCAGAATCGGCTTGACATCCATGTGTGGCAGATTCCATCCCTAACCCGATTCAGACATTTATTTATTTATTTCACGTTTGTTAACCAGGTTAGTCCAACTAGGTAAGAAATTACCCATTTTCAGTGGAGACCCGAGGGGAAAAGCCCAGAACAAAACATACAAATACATACAAATAGAGACAAGTTAACAATATAAAGAGAAAAACAAACTTATAGATACAGTGAATAAGAAAAATAAATACTCTTGACCGTTGGATAAGAAGTCATAAATTCATCCCCTGTCTGACTCCCATGTCTCTGATGGACAGATGTCAACAGTAGGCCTACATATTGTCTAACAAACGCACCTCTTCCCCCCACTAAACCCTTAGCAACCTTCTAAATAGTATACCACTCCAGACAGACTTCTAAGTTGTATGGGGACTCAGTTGGTCTGGTTTGGGTTGTGTTGCTAGACTTATAAAGGCCCTGGTGGTTGCTAGCCTAAAATATACCCATGAACCTATAAAATACATTTTCCTGGATATTTTTCATCTTGTTTTAACATGCATAGAAAATGTATTGGTGCTGAACTTGTAACTGGGTTAACTAAAACAGGTAGACCTTTATCCTTACTGTTGTTGAAAATTTCCACTTGTTTCATGTATTCAGTTGTCAGTGCCACATAATAGCAAATACTTATAAAAGCTTTATTTTTTCTAAAACAGGTGGAAACATTCATACTTCCCATTATATGCTGACTTTACCAGAATATAATAAATTATCAACTACACCTTTCTGTATGCCAACTAAAAAATGTGCACAATCAGCACATTTGTTTATCTTTTGCACTGCATCTTTTCATTGCTATAAGAATACTGCTTGTTTTCCATATTTTATTATTGATGCGTTTATTTCATTTATCTTGTTATATTCTTGCACCGTCCATGGCTCAACAGATAGCACACTTTCCTTTGTAGCACACTTCTCTTTGGTGCTAGAAGAGTAAATGGCTGTGAGTTCTATTCCTACGTAAAGTGACTAGATTACTTGTACAATTGCTGACATTGTAATGCACAAAGATAAGAGTGCTGCTTTCATGAGTGTGCCATCCTTTAGATGAGACAGTAAGTCCAGGTCCCATCTGCTTGAGTTGGTGATAGCTCAATATATGTAGACATTCCCATGGCACTTATTGCAATAAAGAGCAGATAAAGTTACCTGCTGAAATAGGCCAATGTCCCACAGTAGTAATAATAGTATAAATCCCACTTTGTTTCTCCCTTGAATAGAGACTGCTAGCTTAGTGAGGTTAACTTGGTCAACAAAGGATAAATACATAATAGAAATAAATTCTTCCATAAATTATTGGTCTTCTGGCTAATCAGTTAGCATTGAAAGGACTAGAAGGGATCCAAATGGAAAGATGAAAAGCCAGGAAGCAAAGGAGAGTCATAGTGCTGAAACTCAGTCATCCTCAAGTTTTGATGGGTACCTTCACGAGGTGAACCCTGTTTTCACAAAACCTCACCAAGGTGACACTTATTTATATAGTATATATCATTGACAGAAGTAGGTCAAAAACTAAAACAGATAGCTGGGTGCATAAGACCCAGTAAAAGTAATTGCCCAATCCTGGTAGGTGTACTGGTACCAGGACTGAAAAAGATGACAGTGTAGACTCCTCAAAATATGGAAACATTATTACAATGGGACCAGAACAGGCGCGGGGGGGAGGATGCCCCCCTGTTGTAGAAGGAAATAGCAGTCCACAAAAATCACAAAAACTGATAGGCCAAAGAAGACACACAAAGATGATAAAGTGGACTGCTGAGGATAACAAAGAAATGATGTATTGTTACTGTTATGCAAAAAGCCCAGAATTTCTAGAGACAAGATATACAAATTGATTGAGAGAAATTAGAGGACAGAAAAATACTTCCGCCAGAAAAACTGTCAGAAGCTTCAAATGAAAATTTGTGTTGATTAATACAACAGATTTGTGAAAAACAGTATATAGATCAAGGAACCTTGATCCATTTGGGAAAAGAAGTATCTGAGGAAGTGTGAAAATATAAGCAATTAAAACCAAGAAATATTTGAAAAGTAAAGAAAAGAAATATGGACAGGGGAAGAAAGAGATATGATATGGTGTAATAATTATGCAAAGGAGAAATCCAAATTATTTGATGTAGAGAAGGCAGCTCCAAAGATATTTGAAGAGAAATACAGGCAAATGCTTCCGGATATGGAAAAATTCACATTAAAAAAATAATATCACAAAGATGGAATGTAGAAAAGAAGATTACTAAAGTAAAAGTTAAAAAAAATAAAAGTTGAAGTTCTGGAGTGCCTGTGAAGTGAAGGATTTGGTGTAGAAGGTCTAACACAAGTTACATCACAGCAGGATGGAGTGAGTCCCCAAAGTAGGGAGAAACAGGAATATCAGGAAACTTCTCAAGAAGAAATATGGACATGGGAAAGAAAAAGAGATTTAATATGGTGTAATATTTATGCAAAGGAGAAAGCAAAACTAACTAATACAAAAAGAGCAGCACCAAAGATATTAGAAGAGAAATATAGGCAAAGGAATATCATGGAATACTTTACAATACAAGCAAATAAGACAAAGAGGAAAAGGAGATTAGTAATGTAGAAGTTAAAGAAATAGAAACTGACGTTATGAAGTACCTGCAAAGTGAAGGATTCAGTGTAGAGAATCTAATTCAGAAAGCATGACAACAGGACAGAGTAATGGATATCCAAATTAAGGGGAAGCCAGTGGAACAGGAAGCAATTGGTCAAGTGCATTATGAAGATAGTTTGGAGCCTTCCACTGGAAACCAGTATAAACGTTCACTTGAAGCTAGATAGCAAGGAAAGCAACAGGAATCTGTGGAAACTCTGATGCAGTTTATGTTGAGGTGTGACAGGCCAGTAAGTTCCCATAAAACAGAGTAACGAATGGCACAGGATGAAATGGAAGAGAATGTGCCAGAGGAAGATGCTATAGAAATTTTTACAGAATGCCCGCAGGGATTGGAAAACAAGGGATGTGCCCTCGGTTTGGAAGAAAAGAGTTGCTTGATTTAATAGACATAGAGAGATACATGAAGATCATTGAAAAAAATAGACTGCAGAAGGTTAATAAAACCCAAAAAGTCAGAAGTCTGATAAAACAAATGAACACAGTAATTAGGACTGTCCGTAGATGTTCATGCGATATAACAGAAGTAAACAAGATATATTACTGTGCAGCTAAATTAATAACTGATAAAGTTCTACCACAAGAGCACAGGGTAGTGAGGGAAAGGAAAGGGAGAAATCGAATACCATGATGGAAATATCGAATAGAGAAAACTATAAAGCAGTTAAGACAAGAAGTGTCACTGTTAGAAGACTATAGAAGAGGGAACAGATCAACAAAAATACTAAGAAAGATAGATGTGATAAATGCGCAGTATTAGAACAGACCAGGATTTAAATTGGGAAATAACGTAAAAGGGAGTGAAAGACCACCAAAAAAGAAGAAACAGATACATTTTGGAGAAGTGTCAATGAAGATCCTGTGGAACATAACAAAGATGCTAAATGGATCGAAGAAGTAAAAAAAAGATTGAGGTTTAAAGGTACAGTATATGAAATGGGATGAAGTAACAGCCAGAGAGATTGAAACAAAGTTCAGAAAAGCCCCAGGCCCAGATGCAGTACCTAACTTTTGGCTGAAAGTATTAACATCTTTGCACGAAGATTTAGCCATGAGTGAGAACTATTTATATGCGCACCCCGAACAAACCCCAACCTGGTTAACAA
Organism: Protopterus annectens; assembly: GCF_019279795.1. Classification (NCBI taxonomy): domain Eukaryota; kingdom Metazoa; phylum Chordata; order Ceratodontiformes; family Protopteridae; genus Protopterus; species Protopterus annectens. The sequence goes on along the minus strand of NC_056739.1, from coordinate 1,617,780,363 downwards.
CAGGAAAAACAGTGCTCCTATTTGAGTGAACTTGCAAGCTACGCTAAAAATTAGAGGACAACAACTTGCCTTTCAACGATGTCTAAACTATACACAGGAATTGATGCCGACAGAGTTTATAGTCATTTAAAAGAAAACTCAGTTATGGCAATAGAACAAAAGGGCAGTAAAAGGAAGCCATATGAAATAAAGGATCATTTGTTGTTAAATAAAATCATAGTGGAAAACTGTAAAAAGGGGAAGAATCTAAGTATGGCATGGATGGACTACAAAAAAGCATTTGGTAGTATCCCACATTCACAGAAGAGTGCTTAAAAATGTCTAAGATACAGCCTACGCTGATCGACTACATTACAGTGACCATGAAATAGTGGCAGACCACTTTGCAATTAAGCCGTGATAAAGGACAAATTATTATCCCAGGGATAAAATTTCAGAGGGGGATATTCCAGGGTGACTCTTTTTCACTGCTGCTACTCTGCCTTTCCCTTAACCCATTAAGCTGTCTACTTATCAGCTCAGGCCACGGCTATAATTTGTCTCCTAGAAAACAACAAAGTGAAAAGACTTCTCATCTTCTCTTTGTTGATGATTTAAAACTGTACAGCTCATCAGATGAGGAACTGAAAGCACAACTGCAAGTTGTAAAAAGTTTTTCAGAAAATATAAGAATGTCATTTGGTCTTGATAAATGTGCGAAAGCAACCTGTAAAGCAGGAAAACTGTAGCATCAGAAAAACATCAGTTTGGGACAAGAATATGATATAAAAGAACTTGAGCAAGAAGGGTGTATAAATATTTGGGAAATGAAGGATCAACAGTAAAACCCATACAAATGCAAATGAATCAGTATGGAATATTTTAGAAGACTTAATTTAATCCTAAAAACAGCATTGACATCCAAGAGCAAAATCTAAGCTATAAACCAATTTGCTCTTCGTGTCCTAACTTACAGTTTTGGATTGACTGACTGGCCCCAAAACGTGTTAGACAGATTAGATAGGAAAACAAGAAGGATGTTTCAGGCTCACCAAATGCTTTATAAAAGTCATTGTATACCAAGATTATATATTCCCTGTTCTGAAGGAGGGATGGGCCTCCTTGACACTGATTATATGTATAGATCTGCAATTGTGGGACTCCACACATATCTGCTGACCTCACAAGACCCAAATGTAGTGAAAGTTTTGAAACATGAGGAGAATAAATGTAAGATGACTTCTCTGCCTAATCTAGCAGAAGCATATCAGCATCAAGCAGGAATGGAAATCAAACCAGAAGTAGGTAAAAATCTGGCAGCAACTGAATGTGCCAAAAAAACAAAAGAAAGGATATAAGGGGAAGGACCAGATGAGAAGGCATGTGGAAATGCATAAATATAGTTGCAAGTATAGAAAACTTCTGGAAGAGCCACATGTTGATCAGGAGCGAACGCAGGAATGGTTAAGGAGAGGTGAATTCAAACCAAGAGATGAAAGGTTAATATTGGCAGCCCAAGATAGTAGGCTACAGACACATTGGTTTACAAAGTCCATTGAACATGCGAGAGACAGACAAATGTAGGTTTTGTAAAACTGAATTGGAAACACACACCTCGTTGCTGGTTGTGACATACTAATGGCAGAAGGACTGTATACTGAAAGGCATAAAAATGTGGCAAGACTGTTGCACTGGGGATTGTGCAAACATTATGGTATTGAAGTGGCTGAAAAACACTGGAAACATGAGCCACAAAGCATCATAGAAAATTATGAAGTTTATACCACATCGGATCACCCATTACCAGCAATTCAAAAGGTAGATTCTAGAAAACCGGATATAGTGGTCCAAGAAAAGAAGACCAAAGTAGCATTGATCATTGAAATCACCACACCCAGTGACTACAGTGTGTTGCATACAGAGAGACACCATGTCATAAAATATCAGGATTTGCAGGCAGAAACGAGAACAATGTGGAAGAAAGATGCACAGACAGTTCCAATAGTAGTAGGAGCAACGGGTCTTATAAAAAAGAGTCTACAATCATATTGAAATACACTGCCAATCCATATAACTCCATACGAATTGCAGAAGGAGTCATTACTGGGCATATTGCGGGTGCTGCGAAGAACACTTTTGGCTGACATCAGAGAGTGAAACAATACTAATTTCATGAACTTCAGTCGTACTTTGACTTAGGAATGGGGTCCATTCCCATCATGGTATTAGAAACCCAAGAAATTTGGAGAAATTAAAAGACTAAATAATGACAGATGTTTGAGTTTCAGGCATATGTCCTTCATAAAAATGCAGACAATTACATAACCTATTATTTTATCAAAGATGACCACAATTGGCTTGGGAGTGCCTTCTGTGTGGAGTCTGCATGTCCTCCCCACAGTTTGGTAGCGTTCGAAAGACATGCGTGCGTAAATGGGTGTGCCTTCGTTGAAGGTTGGGCATCGAGCTGGCACCTCGGCATTTCGTAAAAATCTACTGCCAATCGTTAGCAGACCGGAGTTCTGCTGTGGCGACCCCTTACCAGGAAAAAGCCGAAAGACGAGTAACAGCCACAGTTGGATAAAAAATCAAAACAGAAAATATGTGTTTGAAACTGTAGCAAGCCCATGTTATATTTCTGGCAAAAGGGCTAGCTACAGTTATAATATGATACATTGGATACAGTAAGCAGTTCAGAGATTCTTTCATGATCGCAAATGTAAAAAAAAAAAAAAAATGATGTTTGAAACTTTGCTACAATTGCATTCCAACACTGTAAGCCTTTCAGTGTAATTGACATGACCAGATTACCTCTCAAGCCATGCAGATTTTCACCTCAGTATGTGTTGTCTCTTTCTCATACAGTTATTGGATGTTCTTCGTGTTTCACTGTTGCAGTCATTACATTTGGGTAATTCTTCTGGCAGGTTGCCCTCAGTCGGCCCGAATTCCAAAGTCTTGGGTCCTGCGTCGGCTGTCGTCGCCCCTTGTCAGGTCGTCAGGGGTATAAAAGAAGCAGCCAACGCCATTTTCTTTAGTCTGTCTTGCTGCGCGGAGCCAGAAGCAGTTCGCAAGTGCCGGTCGGCCGTCTCCAGAGATTTTCAAGTTCGAATTTCAGATCCGAAGTCTTCTATAAAGCTAAGTACCCCGTTGGGGAAACTTTTTTCTTGCTCCAGAACCGATTTCAATAAAAGTTAATAATTGTATTTCTTGTGGGAAGCAAATCCCTCATAAGGACTTTCATTCTTCCTGTATTCCTTGCCTAGGCCCTGATCATAACTTTCTGGGTTGTCGGTTTTGCGCTAGATTTAACCAACTCACTATTAAGCATCTGTATGATTTTGCTTTAAACTACTTTGGATGCAGGTTTAGTTATCCAGAAATGTCGTTGGAAAGCCATCCGACTACTGGAGTTCACAGAAAACTCAAAGAAAAAGAAAGAGCCAATGCCCAAACCCGACGATGAAGCTTCTCCTAAGCCAGTCGCAGGTTCATCGGTTCTCAGTGAGGCACTTTCGCAGCCCCTGGCGACCGCTACTTTAGAGTCGCAGGCCGCTACCGACTCCCACGTGGAGTCGGTCATGCCACTGGAAACTCAAGGTATTGGAGCCTCGGACGCTAATCCTTCAGATGGGTCTGGAGCCGCTGAGCAGGCACCGGCTTCTGAGGGTGTATTCAGACCCAAACATCTATACATTAAACCGACTTCAAAGGCAAAGACTAAAGCACCTTCAAAGGCAAAGAGCCACGTGGCAGGCCTCCATGCCCAAAAAAACAGATGCTCAAAATGGCCGAAGACTTGATTACCTTGATCAGGGGTTCCCATCCCCCACCTGATAAGCAGTCTAGACAAGAGACTAACTATGAATCTTTAGATCAGGTTTCCATTTCTTCTGATTCCTCTTCTGATCAGGAATATTCTTTTCCCCCCTATGAGGATTCTTATGCTGAAGACTCCATACCTTCAGCTTCTCCTCCTGAGGACTATTCTTTTGGGGAAACCTTACATACCATGAGGGAGCATTTCCACTGGGAGAGCCAAGATTTTTCAGAATCTAAAAGGAGGCTCAGGGATTTCCTCTTACTACCTCAGCACAAGCCACTAGCCATCCCTCCTGTGTTAGACATTGTAGATGATGTGTTTCCGGAGTCTAGCCTTACCTCTGACTCCTTGCCTCCAGCTCCTGTTAAGCCTGACAGATATTCAGGGTTCCTGACTCGCATAAATTCCTTTTTAAAAACCCTGCTGCAGACCCAGAAACTATTTCTCAGGGTCCCAAGGGAGTTGAGGCTTCCACTGCAAAAAACCCTACCCCTTCTGACAGGGATTCTAGGGCACTGGATAGATGGGGAAAAAAGGTTTACACATCTGCTACCTTGGCTATAAGGGCCTTAAACTGTCAGTTTCATATGTTCAAATATCAGCAACATGTCATGGCATTGTTTAAACAGCAAATGTTGTTAAACTCTGAATGTGCAGAAAACAAGGAAATGCAGGATATATTGCATGCAGCTAAACAAGTTGGAAAGCATACTTTGCAATGTGGTTTTGATTCTTTAGAGGCCTCCTGCAGGGCCACAGTTACAGGTTCATAATCAGAAGGCATGCTTGGTTAAAGGAACAAAATCTGCCTGATCATGTTAAAGTTAAATTATTAGATGCACCTTTACAGCATTATACTTTACGTTTGTTTGGTATTAAGGCAGAAGAGGTGTTAAAGAAAATGGAGGACAAGGCTAAATCTATGCAAACGGTCAAAGATTTCTTACAAGTACAGCCACCTAGGTTTAGTAGACACTGGCCAACAAAGAATTGGTCCTTTCCTGTGTCAAACAGACCTCAAAGGGGCAGACCCAGACGCCCTAGAGGCAGATCCCAGGCGCAAGGTTCATACAGGTCAAAGCAATGGGGTGCGTCTACCTCCAAAAGTGGAGAAGACAAATCACAACCTTACAGGAAACACTCCCAATGACTTCCCCCTGCCTGCACCAAGCACTTATTTCCTGGCAGCACCCAACAAGTGCCAGAGCAAGAGCGGGAACCAGGATTTTACTCAAGACTGTTCTTGGTACCCAGAAAGGGCAAGGCCTGGAGGCCAATATTGGACCTATCGATTCTAAACACATTCCTGGATATACCAAAAAAACAAAATTCAAAATGTTGACTTTGCAGCAGCTTCTGCCCATGCTGGGCAAGAACGCTTGGCTTGTAACTTTAGACCTAAAAGAGGCATACCTGCATGTCCCAATCAGACAAATATGCAGAAGATACCTCAGATTCAAGGCTGGCTCAATGCATTACCAATTCTCTGCACTGCCCTTTGGCTTATCTACTGCACCCCGGGTCTTTACAAAGTGCCTGGCATCAGTAATTGCATTCTGCAGACTGAGAGTAATACAAATATATCCTTACTTGGACGACTGTCTCATTCTAGCAGAGAACAAGGACATCCTTCTACAGCATCTGGCGTTTGTGAAAAAACTTCTAACATGCCTAGGGTACACAGTCAACGAAAAGAAATCAAAACTAGTACCCTCTCAAGAGATAATATTCCTGGGTGCAAGCTTAAGTACAACTGCCCAGATGGCTTATCTCACGCCATACAAACAAAGGCAACTGACTACCTATTTCAGAATGTTAGCAACAAAGGCCCAGTTATCTGCAAGAAAAAATCTGCAGGCTTTGGGCTTCATGGCATCCTGCATCCTACTCATTCCATATGCAAGACTGAGTATGAGGAAACTTCAATGGTACCTAAAAAGTGTGTGGACTCATTACCACAGCCTGGAAACTATAATTACTCTCATTCCCTGCCTGCAACAGGAGTTTCGATGGTGGGCAAAGGCTTGTCACCAAAACAAGGGACAGCCATTCACATTACCCCCAGCCAGGCAGACACTAACAATGGATGCATCAGATTATGACTGGGGGGCCCCACATGGCAGGAAGATGCATTCAAGGAACATGGGCCTCAAACCAAATGCATCTACATATCAATCAAAAAGAGATGCTAGCTGTTCAAAATGCCCTGACAGCCTTCAAGGACCTACTTCATCCAGGACAACTACTGATAAAGACGGACAACACCACGGTCATGTGGTATATAAACAAGTAGGGGGGCACACGTTCTTACCCCCTTTGCAGACTAGCCATGACTTTGTGGGACACAGCATTGACTTACCAAGTACATCTGCAGTCACAATTCCTGCCAGGAAAGAAAAATACTCTGGCAGACGAACTAAGCAGAAACCTCATGGATCCCCATGAGTGGCAGCTGGATCCACAAGTCTTCAGCATGATAACAAGGAAATGGGGATGCCCAGACATAGATCTATTTGCCTCCCCTCACAACTACCAACTAAAGAGATTCTACACAAGGATTTATCACAGACAAGCATGGAAAGTGGATGCCCTGTCCTTCAGCTGGAAAAACTTATCAGTATATGCCTTTCCCCCTCTGCCTCTCCTCCCCAAGGTACTCCTAAAGGTCAGACAGGAGAAGCCAAAGGTGATACTGATTGCACCAGACTGGCCCCGCCAACACTGATACCAATATTAAGGAGCTTGTCTCAATGCCCAGCTTGGACCTTACCTCAAGTACCACATCTGCTGTCCCAGCAAAACAATCAGATCCTGCACAGCCAACTCAGGACTTTAAACCTGGCAGCATGGCGGATAATGTAGTCATAAAAAACACAACGCTCAGCAAAGCTGTGATGGATTTCATTTTGGAAGCCAGAAGGCTTAGTACTAGAAAATCTTATGCTGGAAAATGGAAGAGATTCTGTGCTTGGAACCAGGCACAAGGAACAGATATAGCTGTGCCAAATATTCCTCAGATTTTACAATACTTAACTGAGATGTTGGACAAAGGCCTATCTTTCTCATCTATTAAAATTCATGCCTCTCCCATTTCAGCTCATTACAATGCAGAGCCACCAATCTTTTCTCATCCCTTATTAAAACAGTACCTCAGAGGAGCCAAAAATTTTAAGGCCTCCAAGGAGATCTCCAATGCCTGCATGGGACCTTAACTATGTCTTGGAAAAACTCACCCTGCATCCTTTTGAGACAGCTGCTACTGCTGATATAAAGTTTTTATCTTGGAAAACAGCTCTGCTCCTAGCAATAACTTCTGCAAGACGAGTTTCAGAGCTACAGGCACTCAATGGCTGTGGAACCTTTTATCATTTTTTATCCGGACAGGGTTTCCCTGAGGACAAACCCAACATTTATGCCTAAAGTGGTGTCCAGTGTGGCTCTTAACCAAACCATTCATCTGCCAACTTCTTATCCAAATCCACAGAACAAGGGGGAAAGAATTCTGCATTCTTTGGACGTACACAGACAGCTTCGATTCTACTTGGACAGAACCAAAGTTTTCAGAAAGAAAGAACAATTACTAGTGGCATATGCTGCAGGATCACAAGGAAAGGCTATCTCAAAGCAGACTACTTCAAAGTGGATAGGCCACTGCATTCGTTTCTGCTACTTATACCATGGCAAGCCAGTGCCTAAGGGCATTAGGCCACATTCCACCAGAGCTGCAGCCGCTTCAGCAGCCTTTCTCAGTGGAGTACCAACCAAGGACATTTTAGAGGCAGCTACTTGGAGTTTAGTGCACACCTTTACAAAGCGCTATCATCTGCCACTCAGTCCAGGGCAGGCTTTGCCACTACAGTTCTGCAGGGCCTCATAGCCGCTCCTAATGCTGTTTAGCTCCAGCCTCCCAACCATACTTTTGGGAATCTACCCAAATGTAATGACTGCAACAGTGAAACACAAAGAACATAGTACAGTTGTGTACACTTACCATAAATGTAGATGTTCGAGTATATTCACTGTTGCAGTCCAGGTTACCCACCTGCCATCCCCCCTTTTCTTCTGATGGAACCTATCTTTCCTTCTCTGATTTATACAATCTATGTAGTGTATTTGCTTGTGGATGAAGGTAAAGTTTATTTTGCTGCATGTAACTTTATATATACATATACATTTTGGCTACCCTTTTAGGGGGCACCTGACATCTGGGGCAAGAAAACTAAAGAAAATGGTGTCTGCTGCTTCTTTTATACCCCTGACGACCTGACGTCAGGAAAGGGGCGACGACAGCCGACGCAGGACCCAAGACTTCAGAATTCAGGCCGACTAAGGGCAACCTGCCAGCAGGATTACCCAAATGCAATGAATACAGCAGTGAATACACTCTAACATCTACATTTATGGTAAGTGTACACAACTGTACTTTTTCTGGCAAATCAAGGAATACTGAAGGGACTAAATAATAACAGACATTTGGGCTTCAGGCTGCACACCCTTTGTAAAAAGGAATACTAATACATAACCTGTTATGACCAGAAATGGTTAAAAAAAGAAAGAAAACAGAAAAGATCTGTTTGTAACTGTATAAGCCCATTTTACATTTCTTGCAAAAGGCTTGCTACAGCTATGCTCAGACACATTGAGCACTTTACCGCTTTTTTCATCAATGCAAATATTTAAAAAAAACACAAATTATATGTTTGTAACTTTAGCAAGTCCTTTGCCAGAAATGTAATCTACACTTGCTATAGTTACATTCCAAAACTCTAAGCACTTCTGGCATGACCCAGATTACATCTCAGCCGTTCAAATTTTCTTCTCATATGCGTGCTCTTCTTGGAAAGATCGTTTGTTTTCTGGCAAATCAACTAATGATCACAGATATTTGCGTCACAAGCTGCATACCTGTCATAAAAATGCATGCTAATGCATAACCTGTTATTCAAACATAAATGGATTGTTTGTGTCTTTCGGCTTTTCCCGGTTAGGGGTCGCCACAGCGGGACACTGGTCCGCTAATGATTGGCAGTTGATTTTTATGTACCGGCTTGCCAGGCCTGACACAACCTTCAGCGAAGTCGCCCATTCACGCATGTCTCCACGCAGAAGACGCTCTAGCTGAGAATCGAACCGGACAGCGTCTTACTGTGAGGCGACAATGCTACCTCAGCACCACCACTGCCATTATTCAAACATAAATGGATAAAAATGCAATTATCTGTGTACAACTGTAGCAAGCCTGTTTTACATTTCTGGCAAAGGGCTTGCTACAGTTCTATTCTGATACATTGGATAAGTAAGCGTTGTGGCACTTCGGCGCTTCTCACTTGACTGCAAATATTGAAATAGAAAGGAATGAAACGATCGTTCTGTAACATTTGCCTTTCTTACAACCCAAGGTACTGAAATTTTTCAAAAAGATTGTTCATTGTGGTTCCTAAAAAAGGTAACTGCAATGAACAGTCATTCAAAAAAGGAGGAAAAGACATTAAATACTGCTGTCATACACACACAAAGTTAATAGAATAACGGGATTGCTGTTAGCGTGGGTGCTAATGGATGCCATTAAAAAGTGACTGCAGACCTCAGATTTTTGACAGTGGGTAGGTCTGCGCCATGAATTTGTCACCACCATCGTGGGCTACTTCATCCATGAAGTCTCCGTGATGGTGGGGACAAAAGCGCATAAACTTTTACTTTTAAGTGCTTAGGAACTGATTTTTAAAAAATCTCTGCTGTTTACAATGATTGTTCATTGTGGTTTCTTTCTATAGAGACCACAGTGAATGACCATTCTAAAAACCAACATTTTAATGTAACCAGCAATTGTTAAGTAAATCTCCAAGCAGAGTTTGACTTTTATGTGCTTAGTTTCCTACATTAAAACTTTGCTTTTTAGAACGATCATTCATTCTGGTTCCTACAGAAAGGAGCCACAATGAATGATCGTTCGAAGAAACAACGATTAAATGTAAGGAGCAGTTTTAAATGTGACTGAAACCCCATTCCATGCTTCTCAACCTGTTCGAACAACAAATCTAGATAAAGCCTAAGGTAATGGGGGGGTAAAGGACCAAAAATTTGTACAGATTTTAAATATGACTCTTATAACCTTAGAAAATTGTTACAATAACAATTAACATGATTAGTGTGAGCTTAGATTTTTTTGAAGGATGCGAAGTCTGAAAGTCAAACATATCATCACACTGACTTTAAGGGACACTACATAAGAAAAGCACAATGAACGATCGTTCAGAAATAAACATGTTACTGTAAGGAGCATTTTGCACTTATAACCGTCCTACTGAAAATGTCTGAAAAAATAAGTTAAACTACTGATGATGCATACAAGTGAAAAGATTAATTGAACAGGGTAAAACATGTATTACATGGGAACAAATATCTGATTCAGTTGTGACAGGAACATAAACTGAAATTATTGTTGATAGTGGGAAGCAAAAGAAGACTGGAATTTACAAAATACAGGAAATTTACAAGAAAATTACACTGTGGGTGGGAATGTGAGTGATGTAGCTGAAGTGGGCATTACTTTTGTTACTTGTAGTTGGACCCCAATTTTAAACACTGGGTTTGTCCCTTTAAGGGGGTGGGGTACTGCAGTCCTGAGTATGTCCTCCTTTGGATGAGATACCTAGTAACTGTGAAACTGTTTTCGGTTTGCCATCCATTCCCTATTGCAATATTACCAGCTTACCACTTTTTAATGTAACATAAACTAGTTATTCTTCAAGGGCAGCAAGCACTGAATTTGTAGATGAAACTCTAAAATATAAAGTTGTTTGCTAGCAGCAACCTTTTCATTAGTTACAGATCTCTTTAATGTGGAATTATTCAGATTAATTTTACTTCTGCAGAAATTGTGCATATTGACTGATATTGGTGGATTGTAATGAGAGAAGTCCAAGTGGCTTTTTATGGTTGAAATGCTCTGAATTGGGTAGTTCTGTCGTCATTGGTTCATTTTTTTCTTCATTGCCTACTGGAAAAATGTACAAAACAGCAAATTTAAAGCATGCTTCAACAAGTGGTGCAGTATACAAGGGATTATTTAATACAACCAGGAAGGTGAATCAAAGAACCTTTGCACGATTCTAAAATGTGTGCAAGGGTCATATGATTTGAAAACAGCCCCAAGGTAAACTTAATCCACCACCGGCCAGATGCGTTTTCTTTGACTGGATTTCAGTTCTTTTTCAGTGAATGTGACTTTCAAAGGCAGAGGAATTTTAATGCTAAGCCTGTTTTCATTGTGAAGACTGTACTGCTTTGTTTAGCAAATGTCTATTAATGTTTGTGATATAAAATTTGAAATAAAAGTTTTAAATTAAATCCAAATATCTGTAATCATAGAAGTAAAGCAGTATGCACACTGAACGTTTTGAACAGTGTTATGGCAACTGGGGAGAAATTGAGAAATAGTCAAGTAATGGGACCTAGGAATGGTTGCATTGGGGGGGGGGTACCAAATTTACATGCATTTTGCTTTCATGTACATGTCCAGAATTTTTGACATAAGTTGACAACACTACTTAGATTATGACTACAGCAACAGAGAAGAATGTGATATCGACTGTTATGCTAAGATTTTATACAACTGTACTTTTATAGTTACCAGAAAAAAAATGTAATGGTAAACCACAGTGTAAGCTGAACTGTGTTTAAATATTAATTTGGTAGAATTCATCTCAGCTTTTCAGTGGCAAAAAATCAAATCAGTTTAGTGGCCGCATTACAGGTACTGGGCAAGTAATGTTCTAAGTTTTCTTCGTCTGCCTCATTCTTTTTTTCCTTAACAGGTAAACAGACAGACAAGGTTGCCAGTCTGTGCTGCTTCTGACAGATACAGGCATTACTATTATAGCAAGTGGAACCTGGACTGTGGACAAAGCTAATTCATTTTCTTTTTATTTTTTTGGAAGGACTTCCAAATTCTGGCAAACTACTTGCAAATTACATTGCTGTGGTAAAAGGAAGTACAGTGTGTCTACCTTTCATTTTTGTGGAAATTCCTGAAGTTATTTATCTAAATATGGCACTGACAGCAGAATATGAAGCCAAACTGTACCACATTCTACGCATTATCGCAGGGACTCTTGCACACCTCCTGTCTTTTGGGTTCACAGTCTTTGTCACTACAGTTGCACGGCCTGGGTCAAGTGAGTATAACTTAATGGCAGTCACTAAATGTTATATAAATACATTTTGAAATAGTTTGGGTAGAAGCTGTGCTCTGAAGAGGATTGGCAATTAAATGTAAAAAGCTGAAACAAAAAGTGTGTCTGTGTGTGTATGTGTATGTATGTGTGTGTGTGTATATATATATATATATATATATATATATATATATATATATATATATATATATATATATAAATTTTGTTTAAATTTTACATTTGTTGACCGGGATAGTCCAACTGGATATATGTCCATTTTCAGTGGAGGCCTGGGGAGAAAAGATCCAGAGACGCACATAAGGCAAAAACAGTTAAGAGCCATGCAAATTTACAAGTATATACAAAATGTGGTCCATAATAGCCGCGGTGGTATAGCGGTAGCATTGTTACCTCACAGCAAGAGGTTCCCCCGTTCGATTCTCAGCATGGCTTGGGAGTGCCTTCTGTGTGGAGTCTGCATGTCCTCCCCACGGTTGGGTAGCGTTTGAAAGACATGCGTGCATAAATGGGTGTGCCTTCGTTGAAGGTTGGGCATCGAGCTGGCACCTCAGCGTTTCGTAAAAATTTACTGCCAATCATTAGCGGACCGGAGTTCCGCTCTGGCGATCCCTTTATCGGGAAAAAGCCGAAAGACAAACAAACATACAAAATGCAGTCCATAGCAAGGAACTCACAGGATTCATAGTAACTTTACATAAACATAATGTGGCAACAGTTTGCAAATTAGATATGAGGAGAGAATGCACACAATGTTTTTATCTTTATTAGATAGAGTGGTGGTTAATCTGGGTTAGCACAGGGGCAGAACCAATGTGGTTTAAAATATTGTTTCAAGCCATTTTTGAAGAGATTGATACGTGTGTGTGTGTGTGTGTGTGTGTGTGTGTGTGTGTGTGTGTGTGTGTGTGTAATATATAATATGTATATATGTATGTGTGTTGTGGTTGAAGGGCAGTTCAGGAGGATTACCCAAAAGTATGTTTTTTGTAGAGAAGAAAAAAGTGGACACCAGTTGAAATAACTGCAAAAACCGATGTTACCTGGGGAAAAAAAAGCCAAGAGTCAAGTTGCATTGGACTTGCTTTGACTACAGGATGTAATGAGTATTAGAATAAATTTCAGGAAAAGTATTGGAACAAAAGCACCTTTATTCGAACTGGACAGTATTTGGTAGGCTAGATGGTCTCAAAAGTCATTCCTTTCCTTATTTCATCTTTAAGTATAAGAGATGGAGTAGATGGAGATTTTTGTTTCCTAACTAAAAAGACTGTTAATCCTTCTGCATTTGATTATCTCTTGCAAATATTTTCTGTAAACCCAATCAAACTGCCTTTTTGCTGATTAGAGTTGATACAGCTAAGTTATTTTACTTCTGTTTTTTTTTTTGGTTCCGCCAGACTTTGATTTCTCTACTTCCACCTAATTGGCCCATTCATTACAGAAGTATGGGAGCTAGGCAGTCCTGTACTAGGAAAGACCCCTACTGTTCATTTATTCCTACCTGAAAATCACAGTCACCTATTTCTCGAGAGTCAGATTACTAGTCCCAAAGGGCAGCCCACTCTCTGCCCCTGGGAAAACCACATCCCCGCAACTGTAGCTGTACCAAGCTGTGCTGTTGCATTCTTCTGTCAGGAAGTGTCCCTTCTCATGTAGAGTTTCCATCAGCTTACAATGCAAATGCACTTGGGCATAGTGGGCTTGGTAGGCTCAGAGTCCACTGAGTTTAACACCTAATGCCCACACTACTTAATCCAGAACTGCCTAGTCCTCTCCCCACCCAGATGGGCATGATGACCCACTCCCATCCATTGCCCAGCTCCTGTAAGCACCTGAGTTGTTAATCGTACTTGGGTCACCTGCACCAAAGTCGGGACTTTATTTCTGTATGCCACAGAGCTGTCTTGTTTCACAGTTTTGGTGTATATTACATTGTATACTTCTTGGACCTTATGAGACGATACCAAAAATGTAGATACTCATGATGCAGTGATGTCATCCTTCTACACTGTAAGTGTTTAATTTGTGTTGGCGGTGTTCTCTGGCACGTACCTTATGCAGGGGTATAAAATGAAAGTTGAAACATTATTTTGCTTCTAGAGATCCAATAATGGTTGAAAATGAGACTGATTTAGATAAAGCTTGCTTTTTTTAACAAATTTAGAGTCAGAAAAATTTTATTCCACCTTTTAAAAATAGTACGGCAATGATATTTCATAATCTAGTAAAACATAATATGTATATCGATGAATGTTCTAAATAAGGGCCAAACCATACCTTACTCCCAACGCCAGGCTAACCACTGCTCACACACATCTACTATCCACCCTCCTGTATGCTTCCCTCATATTCACTAATCTTAGAAAATTGGACCGCAATAGCCTAGAATCATGCTGCAACAAGATAGCCAAATATGCACCAATCAACCACACAGATCTCACCACTGTTTAGCTCTCTCACAGTTATACTGGCTAGAGCTCCCCAACCTTTTATCGCTTAATCATATAAGCTTAGCCCAAAACATAATCTATTTCCCCCAGTAACTGCCCTGCTATCTCCCACCTAGTCCAACCTAGTAACAATCTCAGATCTTCTAACAAACTCTTACTCAAGGTCTTCAGCTCCCATCACTATCATGGTGACTCCTTTACTCTCACAAAATAGCCAAAATGGATCACTGTTCCAGAGACAGTAACAAAAAACCCAACTCATATTCAGTTCAAAGCACTCCTAAAGGGTCATCTAACTAATCATTGGCAGTTCTTTTGCCACTCCCCTGGATAACTACTAACCCACTTCTATTTCAGTTCTCATCTAACTACTGTCCACTGTTACATTATTTATCTTGTATAAAAATAGCACAGTACTGTATGCTGCAATTGCTTTGTTTGTACTACTGCCTGTATTGCTCCATCAGTCATATTCTCTAAATGCCTGTATTGTTTGCAGTCATTGTTTGAAATACTGTGGAGCTTTTCTCCCTGGGTCTCCACTAAAAACGAACCCCTAGCTCAGTCGGACACTACCTAGTAAACACATGTAATAAATAAAATAAATATTTTGTGAAGTACTGTATGTCCAGAGATGAATGGTTTGCAATAAAAAGACTGCAGAGGAATGAATCATAATTATGAAATCTGTGGATAAGGGGGTTACAATTGTAATAATGCAAAAGGACTTTTATAAAATAATGTTTTAAGCTTTTTGTATAATAAGGAGGAATATTTAGAACACAACGATAACACTTTATATGATATGCATTTTCAGATTGTTTGGTGCAGAAGGGTGTTCTTTCTGACTGAATAAAGAATAGTTTATTTATGTTAAGTCTGTGTATCCCGCCTTTTTTATGCTCTTCCCAAAGTTCATAAAGATAGGAGTGGCCCTCCTGGGAGGCTGATTTTATCACAAGTTGGGGGTCCATGGGAAAGAGTGGGGATAGTATTGCATATGATTTTGCAGATGTATGTTTTTGGTTTACCTTTGTATGTAAGGAATAGTTATCAATTTTTGGTATGGTTAAGCAGGTGAAATGGGAAGATTCCTACTGTAGATGTTACCTCTTTGTATTCTTCTATGCAGTATGATGCAGATTTAAAACCCATTTTGTATTTCTTGAAAGAGGTACAGTTGCTTCCTGATATTTTATATGTGTTAAGGCTTGCATTTTCTAGCAATTGATCTGATATTGTAAATCTTTATTTATTCCTTACTGATAGGACTTCGGTTCCATCCTCTGAACCAACACAGCCGTTTCCAACTCGCGCCAGGCAAAGACTCTCAGCTAAGACCTACCCATAATGCCCTTCTCATAGTCTCTTCAGATCTAGTTTGCCACATTCCTCGTCAGACGTGCCAAGCCTTCTCTCACAAAGCTTATTAAAAATTTCTGTATTTTTGTGTAGTTTCTCTCAAAACTTGTTGTTTCCTTTCTAGTAGTTTCTTGTCAGTACACTATGTCAGAAAAAGCTAAATTGGGGTTTAAACAGTGCAACAACTGTGGGCTAAAGATGCCCAACAGACGGTTACGCTTAGTGCGTTTATTGTTTGGGCGTGGACCATATAAATGCTTCATGTGACATCTGCTCTAGTTTTAGTAATTGTACTCTAGCAGAGCGCAAAAACAAACCACTCTTGAAAGGTTTAGTCAAAACGCCTTTTTCGGTGGCTCTCTCTGGGATGGAGGTCTCACCACCTCCTAAAACCAAGAAACACAAGGAGAAACGGAATCACTCTGTTCCTACATCCCCGACCATTACGGAACAGTGTTGGCACCAAGCTTGTCTGGCGCCCTCGGCGCAGACAACTTCGGCAACAAGCTCTGTGTCTTCTCCCTTGGCGCCGAGCTTCGGCACCATCTTCTTCGGTGCCATCCTTGTTCCTGACACTGGCTTTGACGACCATACACGCTTCGGCACCATCCCCGGCCACAATGCTGACAGCTTATTTGGCTCCAGAGGTTCATAGGTAGGTACTAGGCTATCTGCCCTAGGGCATTTATAAGCCTAGCCAGAATGTGTTGGCTTTCGCCTCCCTTTTAGACTAGATTCCTGAGCCTCTGGCCAGCAGGGCCATAGAAGTGATCCCAGGAGTAAGTTTATGATTTCCCATCCACTCATCAAGATTTCTCTTGAAGAGGGTCAGCGAGTGGCTCTGCCTAACATGGATTGGATTCTATTCCAGAGCGGGGGAAGCCTTTGGGATATGAATCTATCCCTCCAGCATGTCCTTTTTATTGTTGTGCTAAGGTTTAAATCCCTGGAGCGTGTAGCTCTAATGAATCTGGTTTTCTTGAGGGGGAGCATGTCCAACAATTCCGGGTTAGACATGGCCTTGTACGTCAGGCAGAGATCGCCTTTGAGTAGGCAGTAAGCAACTGATTAAAGCTGGAGTTTCTTTAGTCAAGCTGCATAGGGCATCTGTTTGAGGCCCACAATCCTCTTGGTGAGGTATTTTTGAGCTGTCTCCAGCTGCTGCAGGTGTCGGGTAAGGTATATCCCAAATGGGGCATTGTACTCAATTATGGGCCTGATGAGCAATGAGTAGAGGGGCACAATGACCTCTCTTGATCTAGATGTGAACCCTTTTGTGATTAGGTGAGCTATATCGAAGGTTTTTCTAACCACTTTGGCAATGTGATTGTCAAAGGAGAGGTTACTATCTACTTGGGTCCCCAAATCCCTAATTACTTCTTCCGTATTTAGTGGATTACCACCTATGTGGTAGTTTATGGGCACTTTGTTTTTCCCAAAGGGGATGACTATGCATTTTTTGGCATTTAGCTTGAGGCCATGGTTCTGACACCAGGTATCCGTCTCAATAAGGCCCTTCTGGAGGATGCTTGTGTCAGCCGGCGAGTCGATTATGGCTCCCAGTTTGCAGTCATCTGCGATCTTGGTAAGCCACAGTCCTCCCGTGTTTGCCTGTACCTCAGAGAAGTATATATCGAACAAGAGAGGTCCCAGGACTGAGCCATGTGGGACGCCACTTGTAACCAGTTTAGAGTCCGACATGGCACCCTTGACTCTGACCATGTGAGTTCTATCCCTGAGCCAGTTTGCAACCCATCTTGTGACATATGGGTTAATATTTAAGCTGGTAAGCTTATTTATGATGCCAGAGTAGGGTATTGTGTCAATGGCATTTGCGAGGTCCAGGTAGGCTGTGTGGACTACCTTTCCCCTCATCTATGGCTTTGGTTACTATTTTGAAGAAGTCAACTAGGTTTGAGAGGCAAGATCTGCCTTTAACAAAGCCGAATTGGGTAGGGTCCAGTGTTTGGAGGTTCCCAATGTCTTTGTTTATGAGATCCATGATGATGCACTCCATAGCCTTGCAGACCAGGCTAGTCAGGCTTATAGGGCTATAGTTCCTGGGATCCATTGTGGCACCACCTTTGTGGAGCGGGATTACTGTTGCTGTATGCCATTCTTTGGGTACATAACCTGTGGTAAGGCTGAGTTGGAACAGTGAATTTATGTGAGGGTTTAGTTCATTTTGGAGATCGTGTAAGATGCAGCCCGGGATACCATCCGGTCTCATTGATGCTGTGTTTTTTTTTACTTTGGAGAGGGCTGCTTTCACCTGTGTGTCTGTGATGTCTGGGGGACTGCATTCTTCTGGGATAGACTCTGGCCCTTTTGGGGGGAAGGGGGGTTAAAGTTTGCACTGAACCTGTCCGCCAGGATGTTGGCAATGTCAGTGGGTTCAGTGTATTTTGTGCCATTTTGCACCAGCTCAGAGCAGATCTGAGAGTTGCCACCCAGATTCTTGACTTAACTAAAGAACGCCTTGTGATTATCTTGAGTCTTTGGCAATTTTTCTTTCAAAGCTAGCCTTTGATGATTTTATGAGGGATAGAAGTTTCTTGCTAGTACTGATCAGGGATGCCTTTCTTTTTGGGATTTTGCCTTATCATGCAATAGTTTCCTCCTTCTGTTGTATAGCTTATTTATGGCCGAGGTCCACCAGACTGGTCTCCTGTTTTTGGAGGAGTGAGTCTTGGTTTTACTTGGGATGAGCACGATCCATGCATTCCTGTAGGTGCTCATAGAGTGCATTTGTAAAGGATTCTGCGGTTTGGGTAGCATTTTCCATTAGCCCGGGAGCTTTGAAACTTTCTACCTCGGTCTTGAGAAGTGTGAAGTTTGCTTTTGAGAAATTTTTCACAGTGGTTTCCTTGGCTGGGGGTGGGGTTGGGATGTGGATGTCCATTGTGATTAGTTTATGGTCTGATCTTGCCAACGAGGGGTTTACCTCTGGTGTGGAACATTGAACCCCCATGTTGGTGATGACCAAATCCAATATGTTGTCCCCTCTTGTGGGAGTGGTGACCAGTTGTTCCATGGCATTTGAGTTTATAAACTCCAGGAACCGTTGGGCGAAAGAGTTGGGACTTGAGTAGTTTTCCCAGTCAATGTTTGGGTAATTGAAATCCCCCAGTATCATGGTGTTTGGTGAGACCTTCATTTTCTCCAATGTTCTCAGGAATGCCGAGTGGGGGTCCTGAGACAAGGTGGGTGATCTGTAGCAGGCAACAAACTGAAAAGCAATTTTACCTACTGTTAGTTGCACATGGATGGTTTCCGCTGCCTCATGCAGTGCCACTAATCTGGAGGTGTGTGTATCCTTGATGAAAATGGATAATCCCCTCCCTTTAGTATTTCAGTCAGAGTTTTGGGGCCAAAAAGAATGGTATGACATGGTAAGACAGACTATGACCTCGGTTCCTAAGGTTAAACATCTCCCAAGAACCAGATACTCTCCAACTTACGACCCGTTTTCGGGCACCAGTTTAGCCCCTTTCTTGAAAGACCTGACTCTCCTTCAGCAGCCTCCTATAGATCCACCAGGAGCCTATCTGAAGAAGATGTAGTGCGGGTTGTGGACCAGCTTCTGGCAGCTAGGGGATTGCCCACCATGGCTAGACCTTCCATTCCCTTTGGCACGGCACCCTTCACAGCATATTCACCAGTTTATCCTCCTCCGGCCTCTTCCCATTCTCTGGAGATCTCGGTACCAATGACCACCCCGGTGCATAATGTTTCGGCTCTGACTGCGGAGTTTCCTGTCGGCACAAGCCTCCCTTACTGCATCGGCTCCATTGGAGCCGGTAGACTCGTAGTTTTTGGGCTGTCGGCACCAAGGTACCTAGTCCAGTGCCTATTTTTCTGCTGGTGCTGTCTATGTCCACAGCTCCGACAGCTTCCAGTTCTCTCGGAACTCCTCACCTGGAGGCGGGCTCCTCAGGCGGGGTGTGACCCCGGCTCGAAGGTTGTCCTTCTTGGTTCCGGGCTCCCATCTCTCCTCAAGTGGGCCTGCTTTCCAGGTGATGGAGAGGATCCTTGCCTTCACATCACTACAGTCAGCACCAATAGTATCGACGCCAGAATCCCCCAATAGCATACAGCTGTCCCAACCCCCTACTTTAGGATCCCAGGCACGTGAGCTGCAAGACCTCCCTTTTAAGGGAACTCTTTTTCCGGAGTCCTCTTCAGAAGATCCCACTGGGGAGCCATCCTGGAAGAAACAGTACAAGAGGAAGCACCTTGATTCCCCTGAAGAATCTTGTCGCTGAGGACACCGATTGCGATGAGGGAGAAGGGTCCCCACGGTCTCCCCCAGAAGATGTTTCATTTGGAGACAATCTCAAAATCCTCAAGCAGAGAATCGACTGTAAGTCCTCTAACCCTTCTTCGGAGGAATCTGTGTTCTTGCAGGCCTTCTGTGCCCTGCAGTCTACTTCCTGGGTGACCCCACCTGCGGATGAGCTTGTAAAGCTGATCATGCCATGTGCCTGGAAGGCCCCGGACAATGTAAAACCTGTCCCCGGGTGGCCGGACAAAATTTTATCCACCCACGAAGACCAGCCCAACTGGTCTAAGCAGTTAACGGTTGATTCCATGGTCGTGGCGGCCACCAAATAGGGAACTGGCAGAAGATAGTTACACTGTCCATCCTCCGAACAAGGAATCTCGGGCCATAGACAGACTGGGGAAGCGGACCTATACTTCAGTGACCTTTGCCATTCGGTCGCTGAACTATCTGGTACATTTCACTCGCCTCCAAAGAGACCCAATTTCTGAAATGTATACCTGTTTGGCGGGGGTACTGCCTGATGAGGTGCGTGACACTGTTGCCTCGCAGCTAGATACCCTAGAATCTATCTCGAACTCCTCGATGTGTTTGGTATCTCACACCACTGAGGGAGCAGCTTGAGCTGCCGTATCAGGCATTGTCATGAGACATCATGCTTGGATGCATTTGTGTGATTTCGCAGACCCCTTTAAATCTTCCTTCGTCAACGAGTCTGTCGACGAATCTGCACTTTTTGGTCCCAAAGTACGAGACACAATAGCACGAAGTGAGAAAGACGGAAAGGCCTTGTCTGCTGTGGGCATACGTATTTCCACCCCCCAGAGGTCCTATTCCAGAAACCAGAGGGGAGGGAAATTGGGTTCAAAAAGTCCCAAGGATCTTTTCGTGACACTCGTGGTGAGCAATCCCCCTGGGGCAGAGGGGGGAACTAATCTGGAAGATGCCCCTTTCGAGGCAGAGGGGGTCCGTGTAACCAGGGTGCTAGAGAGTCCTTCTCCGGCTGACCCTACCAGTGCTCCTGAGCAGCGGCCCGATTGTAGTCAGGTGTCATTTTTTTCTGCACCTACCGGCCTGGCAACTTATTACTACCGATGTTTGGGTGCAGAGAATAATATCCAGAGGCTACCATATTCCATTCGATTTAACTCCCAGATCCGTCAAACAAATCCCCGATGTGCCACCAAGTCAGAGCGAGGTAGCAGCCTTAGAAATAGAAAAGCTGCTAAGAAAAAGAGTCATCCAACCAGTCCCACCAGGCCAGAGAGGATCCGGGTTTTACTTGAGGTTCTTTTTAGTGCCAAAAAAGACAGGGGACTGGAGACCAATCCTGGATCTCAGCCTATTGAACAAATTTATGAAACCTCAAAAATTCCATATGATCACAGTACAGTCCATTCTCCCTTTTAGAACAACTGGATGTGGTCTATAGATCTCCAGGATGCGTATTACCACATAAAGATGGATTAGTGGTCTCGGAGATTTCTCTGCTTCCGGCTGAGAGACCATCACTACCAGTTCAGGGTACTGCCATTCAGTCTCTTAACAGCCCCTGAGTGTTCACCAAATCTATGGCAGTTGTAGTAGCTCATCTTCGACTACAAGGATTTCAGGTGTTTCTGTATCTAGATGATTGGCTCTTTACCGCCTCGACCAGGAATAGTCTAATCCACAGCCTGTCTTACACTCAAGGCTCTCCTCTTGGGGATTATGATCAACAAGGACAAATCTCAAATGTCCCCAGCAAAAACATTGGAATTTATTGGAGCAATGACACAACATCCTGTCAAGCTTCCCTCCCTCCTCACAGGTTTTCAAAAATAAGACACCAGATCCAAGCCCTCCTTCCACAGACCTTTGTACCAGCACATGTACTACAACTCTTAGGCTCTATGGCAGCAACCATTACCCTAGTACCACTGGCGAGGTTGCACATGAGAATATTACAGTGGCTCCTTTCTTCACAATGGTCGATCTTAACCCACCCACTCGACCACATGATACGCCTTACAAACCTTTGCAAGAAAGAAATGCTATGGTGGATGAAGCCAGAGTCAAATCTTTGGTGTCGACCGTTCTGTCTCCCCCAGCCCAGGGCCACGGTGACCATGGACACTTCCCTGTTAGGGTGGGGGGGCATTTCCAGGGAAAAACGAACCAGGCGACCGGGTCCCCCATGGAGACTAATTTGCACATAAATGTCCTGGAATTGAGGGCAGTTCTGTTAGCGTTGCAAGCGTTCCATACATCCCTCCCTTCCGGGACCATTGCAACATGTCAGTCTGGTATATAAACAAACAAGGTGGAACCGGTCTTACCCCCTGTGTCAGGAAGCCATGAGGATTTGGCACAGGGCGATAGCTTCCAACCGCTTTCTTATAGCAATGCACATTCCCGGGAGTTCCAACCTTATTCCGGACAGTCTGAGCAGGAACATCCTGTTGCCTCACTAGTGGTCCCTCAATCCTGTAATAGCAGATCGGATCTTCCGCCACTGGGGCAGGCCTTGCTGCGATCTGTTTGCTTCCTGTCTAAACAACAAATGCAGAAGCTACTTTGCCCTGATCCTCCCTCAGGTGGAATCACCGAGGGACGCTCTAACACCCGATTGGCCCCTGGGTCTACTGTATGCCTTTCCCCCGTTTCCCCTCATCCCAAAATTCCTCCAGAAAGCTCAAAGGTTGGGAAGCAAAGTGATCCTCATTGTCCCTTATCGGTCCCGTCAAGTCTGGTTTCCTTTCCTATGGCCTCATCTGATTCACAGCCCGTGGATCTTGGATCAATCTCAAGGTCCGCTATCTCATCCTCAGGGACTGATTCACCCCAATTTGCACAGCCTCAAACTTACAGTTTGGTTCCTCCACTTCCGATGATTGCCAGGCTGCCTGATATTTCATTTCCCGTCCGTGAGATTCTTCTGGCTTCACACAAACCTTCCACCAGAAAAATTTATTGTAGTAAATGGGCTAGGTTCTCTACATGGGCCAAAGATCAGGACATAGACCCTTTCTCTATGCCTATTCAGAAGATCCTACAGTACCTGACTACTATTCTACATGCAGGAGCCTCAGCATTGACAATTACTGTGCATTTAGCAGCTATCGCAAATTTTCGTAATGGATTTGATAATTCTTCTGTTCATAGGTAGGTACTAGGTTATTGGCCCTAGGGCCTATACAAGCCTAGGAAACACCACACAAACAACCTTGCACGCAGGACAAGTGCAACGGCCAGGAAAATGTAGTAAATTGCATAAGTGAGCCAGCACTAGTAGAACACCATTTATTGTTAGGTGGATCAATATGTTTTGTAAATGAATCTAACTAAGAGCCTCATTCATCGGGCCTTTTGGAGTGGACGGTTTCAGTTTAACAGGGAAGGTGCGAAACATACAGAGTGGTCGCCATGATTTTTGTGAGACGCATTATTTGCACAGAAATTCTTGTATAAAAAACTATCTTTTGGGGATAGTTCTGGACATATTAGTAAGATTATTGCACTAATTCTTGTGTGATACTAAGGGCTATATTTTTTCCACTAGTGGTGTAGAAATATATGATTTCATGTTCTGAAAAAACAATGGGAATTGTGTTGTTGGATGGAACCAATACCTTTGTGAAATCAATATAACAGTGAGACCTATTTATTTTCTCTAACATTTTTTATTGGACTATTTCAGTCATATAAATGAGTTTATGTCCAGGATTACTATTTATTACATCCTATAAATGTTAACCTCTTAAGATAATATGGTTTGTGAGTTTGAGGGCAAACTGAGACATGTCTGTTCATTACATTGATACCATCCATATAATTTGTTAACGAATATAGAAATATTGCCACATCTTAGAGGTGACTGTAATCCGTTCTGAAGGCAAACACACTGTGTATGATATAAGAATATCAGTTTTGAATTTGGAAAAGTCATATTAATTATCCAGATTTTAGGACAGCGTTTAAGGCAAACATACATGTCCTTTATTTTTGGAGGGCCCTTCATTACAATTGTAAAGATCCAGTAATTTGGACTTTTTCTATACTAAATAGAAACAATTGTTATATATCCATTCCAACAATATATTAGTGTGTAATTGGCTTTGACATTCAAAGTCCAGGCAGCACCGTGGCCCCAACTGTTACTTATATACTTTTATACATATAATTTTCATGTATATTTCATATAGAGAACTGATTTTTTACAACATCTGTGGTTGAGAGGACCATATATTTAACTGTTTTTGGTCCCAGAAGCAATTGATATCTAATTTTATACAATATCTGACAATGGTGGGACGTTTATGGTCAGATATTTATACTTCTGTGGCTGGCATATGAGAAGATATATGGATAGCTATTGCCGAGTTTAGTGTTGCGACGGCGTTTATTGCATTTATAGAACTATTGCAGTGTGTTTATGGAAGGGTCCATGTTTTATGGCCTCTAAACTTAAGGAGGTTAATGTGGTAAGCTTTCTCAATCATCTTATGTGGTAAGCTTTCTCAACCATTGGATGTTGCATTTATATGCTGATGGGTATGGGCATCTTGACTTATATGGGAGTATTTGGTATATAGTGACATTTCGGGCTTTGATGCAGATAAGTTGTTGTTGATTTAAATATTTTTCACTATATTGTATGGAAATGGATTTGACAACTATTTTAAAGGGTTTGTCCGAAGATAAGGATGATGTGCAAATCTTTGATATTCTTGGGGAGGATATTTCATCTGATAATGATAGGATAAAAGATCCAGGGGATCACTGTAAAGATCTATTTTTTAAAATAACCAAAAGTATGAGGCAACTTAGAAATAATGTGTGGAACCTTAGGTTATTTAAAGCCTACAAAGGTAGGAACATCACCCCCAGGGGACTTAGAATAAAACTTCAACCGTTTGTGAGTGGTCCGGATGATAAGCTTAATGAGGAGTGGGTTGAAGCTCAACATCTAGCAACCATGTCATTTGTGGACATTCTCATTTCTTTTTATGAGAGAAGTATTGATGCCAATATTGTGGAGGTTAACACCTTATGCGACAATATTAAACCCTTTGAAGGACAAACTATATATAAATCCTGTCTAACTAAACTTTCTAAGGATTTATTGGTATTAGAACAAAATTTGAAAGATAAAAAGATACAGAAATTTCAAAGGGATGTCACAGATTATGCAGAAGGTAAGCCCTTCAGCATAAAAAAATCTGTTAGGTTTAGGGATAGGGAGTTTCAACCCACTAAATTTAGAAAAAAAAGAGACCGAGGTCTATATTAAAAAGATCTAAAACAGATCTCAATAGTACTTCTGGTGAAGAATCGTCAAATACTGAGCATGAACCTGTCTCCAGTCAAGAGTCTCCAGCACATAAGAGAACCAAAAATATGGTCCACCCTTTAGGATTAAGAGACGCAGGGGGGGTAGAAAACACAAACATAGACACGGTAAAGAACTTGGAAATGTTATTGGATGTTCTAACTCAGAAATAGATGTTTATGTAAATGTTCATAATATCTCATCTGTGTCTCTGAATGAAATGCAATTAAAAATATTGAATAAAGGGCTATCGTTTGTTCCCATTTTTTATGTCAATGAATATAGTTTTGTTACAGGATGTTTTGACATTTTGTAGATCATTAAATTTAAAATTGTTTTTTGGACACACAGATAATTTACAAAGATCTACTGGTTTTCGATTTCATAAATCTACCTTTCAGCCACTGATGGATAAATATATGGCCATTTTTCAGGAAAAGGTGATCAAAGATCTACATTTTAAACAGGAAGAGGCAGTTATGTTAAGTAACAATTTATCTGACTTGGAAATTCATGCCATTGAGAGTTTAAGGACTAACCCAAACATTGTCATTACTTCAGCAGACAAAGGGGGTGCTGTGGTCATAATGGATATGGAACAATATATGGTTGAGGCTTATACCCAACTTAATAACAAACAACATTACGTGTTAATGCCTTTAGACCCTACTGATTTGTTTAAAAAACAAATTGATGAATTTTTGGAGGAAGCAGTTGAAGTAGGAATTATTGATAACAATACTAAGATGCAATTAATGGTAATGAATCCAAAGAAACAAATTTTCTATTTACTGCCAAAAATTCATAAGGATTTATTAAAACCTCCGGGTAGACCTATAGTTTCAGGTCGAGGGTCTTTAACAAAACCACTTTCAGAATTTTTGACTTTACATCCCAAGCCACTATTGACATTAGTTAGATCTAGATTAAATGATACTACAGAGTTTTTACAAATTATTAGGGATTCTCAATTAGAGCCCAGTTTGTTGATGTGTACGCTTGACGTTAAGTCACTATATACTAATATCCAACACTGGGCTGGATTACAAGCAATAGAATACTGGTTAAACCGAAGTAATATTTATCCACCGGGTTTAAATACCTTAATTATTTGTATGGTTGAGCATGTGCTAACTAAAAATGTGTTTTATTTTCATCAACAATGTTATTTACAGGTCCAAGGTACAGCCATGGGGGCCTCTTTTGCCCCTATATATGCTGACCATTTTATGGGATACATAGAGGAATGTCTTATCTATGATAGATCTCATAATATATATATAGAGGAACTGGATATATGGCGAAGGTACCTAGACGACTGTTGCTTTATTTGGAGATGTGATTTAGAATATCTGTCAGAATTCGTACAATATGTTAATGACAATGTTTGGGGGATCGAATTTACTCTCAATGTACAATATCAACAAATTCAATATTTGGATGTATGTGTAAGTAGAATCAATGACCTCACTTTGGATTCGAAAATTCATAGAAAATATCCACTATATAATATGTTGCTGGATGCCAGTAGCTTACATTCCCAACATATCTTTAAAAATATCCCTATGTCTCAATTTTTAAGAGTTAAAAGAATATGTTCAAATCAGGATACCTATGAACTGTTTCAGCAGGACCTTAGGAAAAGATCCCTAGCCAGGGGATATAAATATGGGGACATAGTATCGGCTTCCAAGTGGGTGCAACAGTTTGATCTTGATCATTTATTGAAATATAAGGACAAAAATATTCCCAAGGAGACTCCTATCAGATTTATTACAACATTTGGTAGAAATATTAATGTCATTAAAAGTGTGATTAATAACAATTGGAATATTTTAATGACCAATTCAAGACTGGCAGATATTCTGCCTCAAGAATGTCTTTTTTCATATAGGAGAGGCCGTACATTGGGTTCCTATTTTAATTGGTATAAGAGAGGTACAAATTCCAAAGTGGGATTGATACAACGTACACTGTCAGGAGTTGAACTGAGGGGTTGTTTCCCTTGTGGTCATTGTTCCCTCTGTGTTCATGTTCAAAAATCCAAATAATTTTCCAGCAAAAATGTTACAAACATTTTTGACATTAGATGTTTTGGTACTTGTGGAACCAGTTGGGTCATTTATTTGGTGACTTGTTCTTGTTTGGCTTTTTATATAGGCCAAACATCTAGGCCTTTTAGAATTAGAGTATCAGAACATTTGAGCAATGTTAGAAATAAATCCTGTACTAGTGCTTTATATAAACATATGTTAACTCATACCAATGCTAAATTTTATTTTCAGATTATTGATGTTGTTAAGGTGGAATTTAGTGATAAACATGGTTGTCATGACTTATTAAACCAAAAAGAAAAAGCATGGATCATTAGATTAGGTGGATTGTTCTATCCAGGTCTAAATGAACATTTATAATGCATTTTGTGCAAAGTGTATAGCAGTAGTTTATTGTTATATACATTCGTTGTTATATATATTGGTTGATTGGTTTGTCTAAATAATTGTTAAAATGATAGTTAATATGTTTAAAACTTGGGATATATATTAGGTTTATCTGAATTTGTATTGTGTTACTTTAAATGGACTCTCATCAATTTGTATGCTAATTATTGGCATTTTGACTTTCTCTATATGTAGTCAATGAACAGAATGATTTGCTATCACTGAAGAAGGCTAAGTGCTGAAACCCGTATGATTCTGTTTTCACACTTTATGGAACAATAAATGGTGTTCTACTAGTGCTGGCTCATTTATGCAATTTCCTATACAAGCCTAGCCATAAAGGTATCCTGGCTTTCATCACCCAAGAAATTTTTTTTCCTGTGCCCCTGTCGAGCAGAGCCACAGAGGTGATCCCTGGGGTGAATTTCCTATATCCCATCCAGTCATCAAGATTTTTCTTGAAGAGTGTTAATGAGGAGCTTTGTTTGATATAGATAGGTAGTTTGTTCCAGAGTATGGGAAGCCTCTGGGACAGGAATCTATCCCTCCAGCATGTTCTGTTTATTGTGGTGACCATGTTTAGGTCACTAGGGCATGTAGCTCAGAGGGATTGGGATTTCTTTAAGTGGAGCATGTCCAATAGCTCTGGGTTTGACATAGCTTTGTATGTTAGGCAGAGATCGCCTCTGAGTAGGCGATATGCGACGGAGTAAAGCTGGAGTTTTTTTGAGACGGTCTGCATAGGGCATCTGTTTGAGGCCGGTAATCCTCTTTGTGAGGTATTTCTGCGGCCTTTCCAGTTGTTGTAGGTGTCTTGTGAGGTACATACCGAAAGGGGCATTGTATTCTATAATGGGTCTAATGAGTGACGAGTAGAGGGGAACAATGACCTCTTTTTTTCCTGGATGCGAAATCTTTTGTGATGAGGTATGCCACGTAGAAGGATTTTCTGACTACTGTGGTGATGTGATTATCAAAGGAAGAGACTACTGTCCACCTGTGTCCCAAGGTCTCTTATCACACTTTCGGTGTTAAGTAGACTACCACCCTTACCAAAGGGGATGACAATTCACTTTTTGGCATTGAGCTTGAGGCCGTGACTTTGACACCAGGCATCTGTCTCAGTGAGGCCCTTTTGTAGGATGTCCACATCGTTAGGAGTTTCAATTATGGCTCGTAGTTTACAGTCATCTGCCAGCTTTGTTAGCCAAAGACCTTCTGTGTTAGCCTATACTTCAGAAAAGTAGATACCAAACAGGAGAGGACCCAGGACTGAACCCTGTGGTACTCCACTTGTCACTGGTCTGAAGTTGGATTTGGAGTCTGCTACTTTCACAGTGTAGGTTCTGTCAGTGAGCCAATTGGCAACCCATCTTGTGACATAGGGATTTATACCTAGTTTAGTGAGTTTATCTATAATTCCAGAGTGGGGGATGGTGTCTAAAGCCTTGGCGACATCTAGGTAGGCTGTGAACCACCTTACCCTCGTCTGTGGCTTTGGTGACTGCTTCAAAGAAGTCTATCAGGTTTAGGAGACATGATCTGCCTTTTACAAACCCGAACTGGGTGGGGTCCAGAGTTTGGAGATTACAAATGTCTTTGTTTATAAGTTACATGATGATACGTTCCATGGCCTTGCAGACCAGGCCTGTTAAGCTAATTGGGCAGTAATTCCCGGGGTCCGTGTTGGCTCCCTCTTTGTAGGGTGGGATGACTGTCGCTGTGCTCCATTCAGTGTGCACGAAGCCTGAGGTGAGGCTATGAAGAACATGGTGCTTAGGTGGGGTGCCAGTTCATTCTATAAGTCATGTAGAACGCAGCCTGGGATGTCGTCAGGTCCCATGGATGCTGTGTTCTTGGCTTTGGAGAGTGTGGTTTTTACCTGGGAAGCCATGATTACAGCAACTTTGCATTCTTCTGGTATAGAGATGGGCCCTTTAGGGGGTATGGGGGGGATAAAGTCAGCACTGAACATATCTGCAAGGATGTTGGCAATATCAGTTGGTTCTGTATATTTAGCGGCATTGTGCTGTAACTTAGAGCAGATCTGAGTGTTGCCATTGAGTTTCTTGACATAGCTATAGAATGATTTGTGGTTGTCTTTAGAATCAGTGGCAATTTTGTTTTCATAACTAACTTTGGAGGATTTTATGAGGAATCTCAGTTTCTTACTGAGGCTGACCAGGGAGTTCTTCCAGCCATGTGATTTTACTCTTTTTTGCAACAGTTTCTTTCTTTTGTTGTAGAGTTTGTTTATGGCAGGGAGCCACTAGATTGGCTTCCATTTTTTGGAGGATAGCATCTTGGTTCTCTTAGGGATAGCACAAGCCATGCACTCATGTAGGTGCTTATAAAGTGCATTTGTGTAGGATTCAGCAGTCGTACCTCTATTGTCCGTCTGCATGGGTGTCGTGAAGTTTGCCACTTCTGTCTTAAGCATGAAGTTGGCTTTGGAGAAATTTTTTACAGTGGTTTCCCTAATGGCGGGTGGGGGCAGGATGTGGATGCACACCATCTGTTTAAAACCTTTTTGAAAGGAGTATTACACATTAGATCTCCTGTCAAGCCCCCCCTAGAACCCTGGGACTTGACTTTGGTACTTCAGCCATTAACAAGCCCTCCTTTCCAACCTTCTGATTCATGTGATATAAAATTTTTATCATGGAAGACTACTTCTAGTAGCACTTACCTCAGCGAGAAGAGTATCTGAGTTACAGACCTTGAGTGTCAAGTGGCCTTACTTGAACTTCCAAAGGGATAGAGTGTCCTTCGTACTGACCCCTCCTTCTTGCCCAAGCTAATTTCTGGATTTTCAATTAACTAATCTATTGACCTGCCAGTTTTCTTCCGTCAGCATTCAAACAGAGGGGAGTATCTTTTGCACACCCTTGATGTTCATAGGCAGCTTCGTTTTTATTTGGACAGGACTAAATCTTTCAGGAAAATGGATCAGTTGTTAGTGGCCTTTGTGGGACCCAAATTGGGTAAACCTGTCTCCAAAGTGACTGTATCCTCCTTGCTTAGAAACATCTTTACCTTCATCTACCATCAGAATAAACTATCCTTACCTTCCAGAATAAAGGCTCATTCTACCAGATCGATGGCTACTTCTGTAGCTTTTCATTCCAGAGCCTCTATGGATGATATCTCCGCAGCAGCCACTTGGGCAAGACTTCATACCTTTATCACTCATTACAAATTGGATTTGGCCTCCAAGGGATGAGCATCTTTTAGTTCTATGGTGCTCAGGAATATCCGTCCTTAGGGCCACCCAGGAATGCAAATTTATTTATGGGTGGTTTGAAAGATGTATATTTATGATGATTCATACTTTGATGCTTATGTTTTTTTTTTTTTTTTTTTTTTGTGTTATATAGATATTTTTTTTTATTTTAAATGGTCCCGAAGAGTTATTTTTTGAGTTTATGGGCAAGATTAGCAATACTAATGTTGGTTTACTTTTTACTTATGAGGTTTAAGCACAAGTTATTTCTTATTTAGGTGTTAAGATCTATATTTAAAATAAGCTAATGGCTTCCACCTTGTATAGGAAACCTAGTGTTGCTAATATTTTTTATGCATGCAACTGACTCTTACTCTCAGCACTTTATACACTCACTGCTGTATGGTGAGCATACCTCTCAACCCAGTTTTGAGGGCAAAATGTTGGGGTGCCACGAATTTCTTATGTGGCCCCTTTAATTTC